>NC_056734.1:43799728-43882228 GCF_019279795.1 Protopterus annectens
ATAGGAAATGTATGTAAGTAGGTAGATTAATACCAGCAAACATGTGCACATTGCTCAATCACCATATTCCAAGCAGTCTATGTGTATCAATGAACAGTGCCTGTCCAAACATACTGTGAGAACAGTAGTCCTGCATAATACTGAAGAGAAGAATGAAAAACGGTGCACACCGTGGGAGCATGTGGGTGTGCTTCATGCACAGAATCTCACACCTGGGGTGTTGATTCCATGGAACCAGGAGATGAGGCTAGCCCGGTGTGTGAGCAAACTGCTGCTTCTCAAAACTCTGGCAGGATACTACTAGTGGGAGAAACAGTGTAGACCAGCAAAGTCTACTCGTGACACAACAACAGGTCCGTCCCTGGCGGGACGAACAAAACTTTGTGGGTCACATATATGTTTCTACCAGTATCAGAGGAGGATCAAGGGAAGGCTCGAATGTACGTGGACTAAACAGATGAAGAGCCTGCAGAAGCTTTGGTTGAGACAGAATAATGGAGAAGTACCGACACGTGGAGAGAGGGAAATGTGTGGAGGTATGGTATAGCTGGGCTAGCAACTGGGGAATGGATGAATGCTGCATACATGGAGCTCGGGGGCCAGGGAAGGAAACATGGGTATTACAATATGGTAGAAATATGCAAATGAAGCAGAACAGCAATAGTTTAGTTGGTAGAGCATCTGACCAATGAGCAGGCATTCCCGGTTCGGGACCTACTGTAGCACAGTCTATTTTACATGGCAAAGCACACTATAACCAATATTTTTGTTGCAAGACACACTAAATAGCTGATATATATATATATATATATATATATATATATATATATATATATATATGTGTATATATATATATATATATATATATATATATATATATATATATATATATATACTGGAGTACCGCAATAAATGCACATGTGATATATCAGTGTCAGATGGAATAAGGCACTAGTAAGCAGGTGTAAGCACAAATAGGCAATAGTAGGCATGTGTATGCACTAGTAAGCGGGTTTAAGGCCTTACAACTGCTTTAAAGTGCCTTATTCACTCTGTATCCAATGGGCCTTTGTCAGCCCGGCAGCAAAATAAACAGCTTTGCAGGTCACAAACCCAGCACTCTATACACCATAGTCCCAGTAGCTATCCACCAAGCCATAACAGATGTACAGAAGAAAGGGTTAGTAGTAAACATGTCCTCACTATAGTATAACCAAACTGGACATGTAGAAGGCATCAGTATACAGTCATATGTGCCATAACTGACTACAGAACATACATATGTGAACTGGAGTACAGCAGTAAGTCCAGATGTGAGGTGTTAATGTAATTAAAGTGTAGAGGTTCCCAGGACCCCATACAGTATCCTTACACATGTATCAAGGATACATGCTACATAGATTACAAGTGACGAAGGGGAAATCAATGCCAAAAGGCAATTATCATGCAAATCTAATAATATGCACCGCTAAGTGTAGCACAGCACTGGCTCCCAGACTACTGGCAGGATACTACCAGTGGGAGAAACAGTGTCACTCTGCTAAGTCTACTCTTAAGCAAACACTCATCCGTCCCTGGTGGGACGACCCCAAACGTCTGCCAAAAAGAGTCCTCGGGGTAACATACCATGCCTAAAAAGCAAGCACAGATGGTGACGTATGTTCGCGGACTACATGTGTGGGAAGCCTGAAGATCCATGGGTTGAGACAACATATGCAAAAGGTCCCGAGAAGTGGATGTGTAGTGGTGTGGTTAGATTAGGCTGGAACCTGTAGGAAGGATGACTGATGTGGAGGGGGACTGGGGGGGAGAGAATGATGGGTACAACATTATGGACTGAGGCATGCCATGGTTGGATGAACCTGTTCTAATGGGACTGGCCCATGGATGTCAAACAGAAAGCAGGGGGGGACACAGGCAAGGTACTGGGACATACGATTTCCCATGGCAAACCACATTTTGGGTAATATGTATGTTGCATAACCCACAGAATAACATATATACATGAACTGGAGCACTGTGGCCATGAAAAATATATGTATATATATATATATATATATATATATATATATATATATATATATATATATATATATATAAACAGGAGTACTGCAAAAAATGTACATGTGAGGTGTCAGTATACAGAAGAATGAAAAACGGTGCACACCGTGGGAGCATGTGGGTGTGCTTCATGCACAGAATGTCATACCTGGGGTGTTGGTTCCGTGGAACCAGGAGATGAGCACTAAGCTGTTGTAAGTATATGTCAGCACTAGTAAGAGAGTTTACATTTCCAGGCTCAGCAAATTTGATGCAAACTATCTGTAGGCATATGTAGCCAGAGGTCTGTGTTTGCATGATGGTGAGCACTGCATACACAAAGTAAGCGATGTCAAGGTTAACCTGGTGTAACTGGCTGCTACCTGCAGTTGGTGATGCATACCGTCACGCAAACTCACTCATGGCTGTTTACAAGTGCCTTAATCACCCTGCATCCCACCGCCCTTGTTCAACCCTGCAACAATTGACAGCCACTGAACGGCCTGAACCCAGGACTCTGCATACCACAATCATAGTGAATTAACACTACATCATGTTGGATATACAAACATCCCATGTATTCACAGATGTATCATGCAGCACAGTCAATCTGCATAAGGGGAATTGTACTAATATCGAAACACTCAACCTCTTATTGCAAACATTGTGGATACAGTGTGACAAAAGTGGGGTACATATCTGGACATGTGAAATATTGTTCATATACATATAGAACATTGCTAGTTAAATAGTGATCTGTTGTAATACACATAATCTGAGCAACATGGTGTCTGCAACTGTAATGTATCAGCATTCCTGACTGACCACATGCCTGACATCGTCCATATCAATTGGCCAGACGAATGTGGGGCAGGCCAATATTGTGAGCCACTCACACATGGACATATGGACAGTCATAGATGTGTAAATGTAGAGAGATACACAGGTACATGTAAATGTCTGACTGACACATACGTCATATCACATCAATGGTATGTAGGTGGGTGGATACATATGTCCACATATATTTAGATAGGTATGTGAATTGCAGCACCAGATAGGAATAACAACAAGAACCCCTACCACAAAATAACTGACCTTATGCACAGTTGATGGGGGTGGGGGCTCAGATGAGGGGAACCTGGTGATGACTGCTATGTTCCTCACCACAGCTGTAACAGATATGCTGTGCAATGCAATATCAAGCACGTGCATTTCTTGACCTCAGGACCCTCCGCAACACAGCTACAACAGTCTAACAGTAGGCCACTACAGCTGTAGAAAGTCAGGGCAATATCTGAAACATATCAACCAGCCCAGTCATGCAACTGTACAGAGAATGTATCCCATCATCTAGATTTATCTGTGTGCAAATATATTACTGTCTACACTGCTACAACATATCTGTATATGTATATATATATATATATATATATATATATATGTATATATATATATATATATATATATATATATATATATATATATATATATATATATATATATAGCTTTCTAACACTATATACATAGATATTACTATATATGGACATATATACATGCTAATGGCTACATTGAAACATATATGTGTCGACACCTATATGTCTACATATACACAGCACGTTACATATGTGTATGCCGATATACAGCTATGTAGGTATATACAGACATAGTTACATATATGTCAGCAGATATATATAACTATATCGCTACATATGGCCATACATCAGTAGAGAGCTATGGCAGATTAACGAACACACATATGCCCACATGCACCGTTACTGGGCTTGAGAGGCCCCACACACTATATGTGCTGTACAAGTAGGCACCCCCCCGGCCAAACACATCCACCCCTCAATATACTACCAAGTGTTGCAGATCCCATAACTAGGACCTGACACGACATGGACACAGGAAGTTAGGAGTGCAACATTACACCTGTATGATGTCAGGCTGGTGTTGTTGACATATCATGCAGTACAGTCTCCCTCCCATAGGCAATGTAAACTGTGATAGCCAGCAACATCCCCAGGATACAGATACACAGAGACAGATATGCAGATACATACATACATATGTTACGGGCCACCCATACAAATGACGACCGTTGCCTGCAACATATACCCACAGAGAGGACATTGGGTAAACTCCACACACAGGTTTGCAGAAATGGAATACCTTTCATTGTGTACCATGACAGTTCTACATGCCATGTCATATAGCTGTTCAGACAGTGACATCCATATAAACAGAGGACTGCAACCGTGAAACAGTTATACTAATGCAGTAGTCTGGAAAATTTCACAACCATCGCTGCCCAGGCCAAGTCCTTAGATTTGTACAGTAGTGAGGACTGACTGGGCCACAGGATACAAAACGATCAACAGTGTGTAATGCAGGTGTATAGTTCAGCAGCCGCTATCTACACTCTGTACAACAGCAGAGGGAGGTAAAGACATCATGTGTCCACATAGGTTGTAACTGTGACATAACAAGGCATAACTGACACCATCACATGCACACTCTAATAAACAGAACAGTCCATCTGGCAGGTGGCAGTAGGCTTGCAGTAACTGAATATATGTATGTGATGTACATATAGGTGAAGTATATGGCAATTTACATCCAGATACCTTACGGCAGCTCACCCCTGATACCGCCACATATTTAACAGCCTAAGTCATTTATGGTGCTCCCCCCCAGACTCAATAATACAAGGCCATATATAACAATTGCATACACTGGCCTATGGAGTGCATAAGAGTACACATGTATTGTGTAGGTGACGCCCACACATATATGGCCCCAGCCCCACCATATGTGTAGGAGATATAACAGACGTGGACTGATGGCAGCAATGGCAATGTACTATACTCACAGCCCACTATGGAACACCCTCCCACAGCATGTCATATGTGCAAAGCTTGATATGTAGGTCATGTACTGATAGCACTGATAGCACTCCACACACACACACACACACACACACACACACACACACACTGCCAGTGGGATATCAGACACAGGACCTGTGTGGTGGACAGACAACACGTTAGGCACACCTCCGGCCACCAAGAGGATAGGCCCACAGTTGTGGGCTATGTAGATTGACTGCATTCCAAGGTAAAGTAGTATGTATACACACACACACACACACACACACACTCACACACCCACACACACCCTGTAACACCAGTACTATACAAAGCATAACACGGCTCTATTCACACTCTGTCTGTAGTTCCTGAACCTCCTACACATATGTAGCTGCCCTGAGTGTGCCAGTTATCCTGTAGAAGTTATTGTTACCTGCTGTCTGTAACACTGATGCCCACACACATGTAGGACTGTACAAACATCCATGCAATTTCCAGTTTATGTCACAAATATAACCCCTACTGTACATAATATGTGGGGTGGTCTATCTCACTGGCTTGTTAGCAGATATGATGACACTAATTATGGTGTACAGCACATATGCACCACATCATGCACAACATATGTACACAGGTTGGCAGAGTTGTGACTGGCAGCACATACACAGGACCTATAATGACATGTTGCTGTGATAACCTCATACATTTACTGTTGTAACAAGGTTTGTAGAAACATATGTCCTATGAGGGATAAGACACCAGTAACTGTCACAGCTTTCACCATCTACAGACTGCAATCCTCACACTACCTTCTGCAGTCCACAGATAGATGCTCCACTGGTAACACATGGAACCAACAGCACAACACACTGCCCTTTCTGCAGATGATCCTGCAGATGGGGATTCCACATAAGCATGGAACTGACATGGCAGGTATGGAGACATGTAGGAAAGACATATCCACACACACACTGTTAAACTAACAGTACGTCACATGCAGTATAGCAGCACTTACAGTCTGTAGGCAGGTTAGGCATATTCCCCCTCCTGTGTGTTGACCTGTTTCCATAGAATATGTTGTTGTAGGTAAATTCCTAATCCATCTCAGATACTGGTTGCCAACCAACAGATCTAGTGACTGTTCATAGTGAATGACAAGGGCCAACACCAACATGATGTTCCTAGATATCGGAGTGTGTTTCCATGCAATTGGCTATGGAAAAGTTAGCACAGCTGTTCCGTATGCATTCAGCTAGGGGAGGGCTGCAATTTGTAGAGAGGATATTTCTGATCATGAACATCACTTAAAATACACATGCTGCTGCCTAAGCAAAGCTGGTGTAGGTCTCCACATCCACCAGAGTGAGAGTGGGAGAGGCAGACAGAGGCAAAGACATGTCAGTGAGGGGTGGGGGAGTAAAACTGCAGCTTGTTTGTGTCACACGCCTACCAGCACAGGGTATCAAACCCCTGATAACTATGTACTGTGCTCACAGTTCGATGCAGTTATTGGATGCGCCACAAGGGTTATCTGTTGTGGAGCCCTCAGAACATATCTGTGACGGTGAATGACATCTGCAACAGGGATACAGTAGCTACACAGTAGGTGATGTACATGTGCCTGTCAGCATGAACAGGTACCAGCATCAACACAGTCACATTCTCACAGGGACACGCACACATCAACACACTTGGCAGGGCAAGGGGTACAACTCATCAGTAGCGGGATTGCCACAACACATCATTGTGCAGGTACCACATGCACCACACAGGTCATATGGAGGCTGTATGGGCAAAGGGTATGAGGAGGTGACTGACATCTGACAGCATGCTTCTATATGTGCATGGGGGTTGTAGTGAGTGTGGCTGTGAACATACGCACCATATAACACACAGACAAACACACAGGGTGCCAGTACTGACATGCATGGGTGCATGTCTGCATAGGTGTGTGGTGGTCAACTGTGGCAGCAGGCTATACAAGGGTAGGTGATGGGTATACCTTGGCATAAGGCCAGATGACAATGGTCTGCATTGTGTCTCAGGGCTGTAGTTTCTGCTCTTCCCACACAGGTGGGTATTGTATCTCCATCCAGTCACATAGGTGACTATTGTGTGTGGTCAATGCTGTGCATCATTTGCCATGTATGTGTTCCTTACCCTATGACATGGAAGGTGTCTGGGATGTGCACACCTCCCACATGCATGTACAGTGACATGTGGACCTGTACCTGGGGAGTATGGCCCATGTTGTGAACACAGATTCCCGTCATATGTGCCAGTCTTGCCCCCTGTGGCAGGGACCGGTAATGGGCACCAAGTTTATCTGCACCTATATTGATAGCATACTGACAGTATTCCCCGGTGTCAGTGGCAACTGTCCATACAGGGCATGTTGTCAGGCATGGTATGTCTGTTGTGGGACACATGTGATGGCACAACAGGTGATGCAGGTGTCCATTGGGGAACATGGGGAGGTGCACTGTCAGCATGTACATGCATATTGGACAGATGGACAGGGGACACGCCCTCTGTAGCCCACTGCTATCACTCCATGGTTACTATCAGTGGCCAATATGCAGTGTACTACCCACATATTGGCTGTTGCCTAGGCATGTGTGTGTGTATGAGACATGGGTTGAGAGTGTGCTCTGGGTAATACTGAGGTTGCTAAATGTGATTGCCTGGCATTGATGTCACATGTATGGGTATGGCTTTGCACCCCAGCCTCTCAGCTATTTCACATCTGTTATCCGTGTATGGTGGACATTGTGCCATATAGTAGGGCCACCATATAAGACATATGCAAAACCTGTTCCACATTGGCCACACGCTCACAACCACCTCTACTCAGGACATGAGGTTCGAGCACACACATGCACACCTGTCATGTTTAGGAGTAGAACCCCTACCTAACTAGTTTATTACACCTCAGCCCTACGCAGTTATAGTACGTGCCATGCACATTACTGAAGGACTCCTTCCCCAAGGGTGTATTCCACAATGAATGACATCAGCAGGATTGCCAAAGTAGGCCATTTGAAATGTACTGTGGGTGACTACCCTAAAATGCATTGCTCCCTACACAGATAGTGAGACACACACAAAACATCCACGACTGATATGTGGGGGGTATAGAACCCCTTATAGAGGTCTATACCACATTACAGCATGCAGCTATTATAGGACACACCACGGGGATTACTAGGTAACACCTTCCCCAAAATTGTCTTTCATGAAGAATGACATCAGCTGGATTGCCAAAGTGGGCCATGTGAAATGTACTGCGTGTGACTAGCATATAATGCATTGCTCCATGTACAGACATGGATACACACAAAACATCCAGAACTGCCATGGGTGGGGATGGAACCCTGCCACAGTTCTAAATCACAATCCACCGGTACACAGTTACAGGATGTGATACGGAAATTACTGGGGTATTACCTTCCAAGAGGTGTATTCCTAGGTGGTTGACATCAGCAGCCTTGCCAAGGTCAAGTTTAGGAATTGTAAGGAGGGTGGCTACCCTAAAAATCATTGCTCTCTACATAGAGACAGACAGACACAGTTGCCACATCTGGGCTTAGAACACCTACCAGCTACTTTATAACTCTACAACAGCACGCAGTTACGGAACGCACTATGGTGATGACTGGGAAACAACCTTCCCAGAGGTGTATTTTTAAGTGGGTGACATCAGCAGGCTTGCCAAAGTAAAGTATAGGAATTGTAATTTGTGTGGCTACCCTAAAATGCATTGCTTTCTACACAGACAGACACATGCACACACAGTTGCCACATCTGGGCTTAGAACACCTACCTAGCTACTTTATCACTCACCAGCAGTACACAGTTATAGGACACACTATGGAGATTACTGGACTGCACCATTCCCAGAGGTATATTTCTAGGTGGGTGACATCAGCAGCCTTGCCAAAGTTGAGTATGGAAATTGCAAGGAGTGTGGCTACCATAAAAAACATTACTCTCTATGCAGACAGACACGCACACTAACACACACACACATGCACACACACACACACACACACACACACACACACACACACACACACACAGTTGCCATGTCTGCGGTTAGCACACCTACCTAGCTACATTATCATACTACAGCACTGCACAGTTACAGAGACACACTACAGAGATTATTGGGCTACATTTTTCCCACGGGTGTATTTCAAATTGGATAACCTCAGCAGGTTTGTGATAGTAGAGCTATGGGGAGGGCAGTGTGTATTCATGGGCCATAACCCATTCATCTAGAGGTTGACACACCACATGTGGGCACACGCAGGGTTATATTTCATAGGTATGTGTATACAGCTGCTAGATGATCACTTCCTTGTACAGTCATGTTGCAAAGCTAGCACTTGCACCACATAGTCCGTAATGCTGACAGATACTGGTGGCTAATGTCTACAGTGAGTGACATCTGAGCATCATGTGGTTGTAGTCATTTGGCTGTGTTCTGGGTGGGACAAGCCTCATAATTGTAGGCTCCTTGTCACAGTCACTCTCCCCCACACATCTATCTATGTGTACATTTGGCTTATTATAGTGTATTGTCCTTGGATATATGCATGTATTCCTATCCACTGTGTGTACAAAGCATGAGTGTTGCATACTGAGGAGTGTCTGCACTAACATCTGTGACTGTCAGATATGTCTGGTCCACTGTTGTTTGCAGACATGGGCTTCTTTTGATTACGTGTGTGAGCATTACCAGTATGACCTTTCAGTATGTTGTTGACTGACAATGCCTTCATTTCTATAAGTGTGTGAGCATGCCCAGTATGTCCTTCTGTATAGAATGTGTGGATCATTACTAGGTAGTTTGTACTCCAGTGCAGACCTTTATGTTGTACACCTACAGTTAGCAAGGTGTTTCTGCTGGGTATCCGTCGATCATTTGGCAATCTGGGGACAAACTGTGCAGGGGATAGTGTGTACTGTAGGTGATTGTGTCTGTGCTGCTTCAGCCGCATGGTATCACTGTTAGCAGAGATATTCAGACATGTGTACTGTTATACACAGTGATGTTTTCTGTCTTCATGTACTGCCAGGTGGACATTCTTGCTCACATTGCTGTCTTGGGGGACAAGGGTGACTGCAGCTCTGTCCGGTATTGTGGGAAGACACCTACGTATTCATGGTAAGTTATGCCATTCTGGAGGGGGAGCTGCAGACACTTGCTGCTGGGTCTGTGTAACCGGTTCAGCACCTTCGTTGAGGGCTGGCGGGAGATACAATACTTGTACACCCATTAACAAGACAGTATGGGCTTATCTTGCTGTGGCAATGCCTCACAGCTGTACAGATTCACAAATGTTACCCAGAGGCAGATGCCATGGGTCAGGACATTAACCCTATTGTGATGTATGGGCAGGTGTGTAGCCACCCATTTATGTATTTGCAGCCAGGGATAGTGTGGGCACACAGCTTGGTGTCAGACCCTGCACATTCCATGCTAGCCATGCTCCCACCCCCCCTCTGTTATTCTGACCTCTTCCATACATTATGCATACATTGTCTGATGCTTTCCCTATTAGTGTTGGTCCACAGTTCCATGCAGTGGGACATGGTGGACATGTTACTGTGGTTTGTCCACATGGCCTTGCATATGGCTTACGTGGAGTGTATTATGTTGTTATTTGGGTTTCCATGACTTAACATGCATTGGCAGTACGTGTGAGACACAGGCCTTTGGCAGAGGCCTGTTGGGCATCAGGTGTTGCTGCGGGCCACATGTAGCAGGCCGTTGCATTCTGTCAAGCCTACAGTCACAGACCACCATACAATATACTCCCCTGGGGTGACAGGGTAGGTGTGATAGGTGTTCATGCAAATTCCCTCTATCAGTCTTGATCAGGTGGTGTGGATGCTGGCAGGGTGCTATGTACAGCTAGGGACACACCTGCACTGCATGCTGCATTCTTCCACAATTGCCATGTACAGGAGGGGTCATACTGTACTCATTCCCCACAGCAGGGATATGGCCAGAGAGGTACCTGTGAGTGGTGTTTGTGTGAGCTGGGTGCATGTGTGCTATGGACACTACTTGCATCTGACACACAGATATGTATGGGACATTCCAGGTATGCTGGCATGTGCAGGCACAACAGCTGTTTCCTAATACATCAGTCCTACCTCCTTTGTGATCTGCAGGTGTTCGGGCAGACATCACCGGTATCCCCGACTACAGGACCGGTTGCTGTGATGCAAACCTGTATGTACAATTCCAAGGGTGTCTCCATTTCACAGTAATACAATGTATACTGTATATCTGGGGTACTTTCTCCTGTGTACTGCTTGTATATCTAGCCCAACAGCCATGCCATGTCAGTCTTTCAGATGGTGACACATTTTACCACCATACATTTACATTGGCTTACTGCTAGCAGGTGGTATACTGGTGGGGATTGTCCTTGGCACTGTAGTTGTGAGGGCTTGTCCCTGTCATCAGCATTACTAGGCTGTGGCCACCAGTTCTTACCTTGACATGCATACATACTGACCACTCTCACACAATATGAAAAACACACCATCCTAACACACACAGACCTGCATACTGTGAACATGCTACAACCTATCCTGCTACCTTGGCCACCTCTGGGCATCTCTGCTCCAATCATATTATACCTACTCATGCATGTTACTATATTTCTACACAGGATTGCAGGGCAAACCTGACTGCTACTATGTTTCTACACTGGATTGGGGGTAGGGGCACAGCTGACTGTTTCTACATGTCTACATGGGAGTGGGGCACACCTGACTGTCATTACATTGCTATGTAGGATGGGGGGGGGCACAAGTGACACTTGTACTCCATTTCATTCTGTATTGCTTACTATCATGCTGTCTAGAGGCATACCAGTGTACTGCAGATCGTAGCTTTGGTTGCCCTACATATTATTTTCTGACATCCTACCCTTCAAAACTGGCATCCCACTGCCTGCCCTGCTGTGGTCTGTCTGTGTAGGCCTGGGGTTGGGTTTAACCCTAGCCATCATTCTGAGGCCATGGCACAGGGCCTGTTTGGGTTTGTGTCCACCTATCCTGCTGGCTGCAACTGTTGTTGGATATGTGAATCGTCCTGACTGGTATGTGTGGGTCATATGGACACACATTTCGCACAGCACATTTCCTGCAGTGGTTTTTGTCACCCTGTGTAGTACTGGCTACTGTGGTGACTCCAATATGTGTTACACATGTCAGGGTGCCACTATCAGTGTCTACTGTCTGCTGCCGTAACATTCAGCCACCCAATTCCCTTGCATGCTCACATCCATGCCATAGCTACAGGTAGCAACAAAGTCTACTCCATTTGGCAATTGGTAGGTTGACTAACTTACCTTGTGGGCATGCCAGACTTGTGGATGGTGCTGAAGGGCTGCCTATGTCGGATGCACATAGCACACTCCATATACATGGTTGAGCAAAGTTGGTGTCATGTTTGGCATCCCTTTTACTCTCGGTGTGAGTCAGAGAGAGGTGTCATTCCCTGTGACCCTACTGTGTAGGTGCATGTGCTATGTGTTGCCTCTTTGCCAAGGCCAGGGCATACTGGTTATGCCTCCTTCTGCCTACTGGAGCAGGCTCAGGTTCTTCCTCCACTGGGTCACTCTGTGCCTGTGCAGGCCTTGGCATTGGTGGGGGGCTGTGTGGCCCTCCTCCATGCTGTTCCTGCTGCAGCTGTTTCCACAGGATCATATTGTGTAGCATCACACATACCATAACAATTTGGGTACATGTAGCTGGTGAATACTGCAAGGCTCCACCAGATGTGTCCAGACACTAGAACCGTGACCTGAGCATCCCAAACACATGCTCTATTATATGTGTGGCCTGTGCGTGTGCCTCATTATGGCGTTGTTGTTCAGGTGTGTTTGCATTTCTGATGGGTGTCATCAGCCAAGGCTCCAGTGTGTACCCAGCATCCCCCACTAGGTGACTATAGGGGATGTCCCCATTGGCAAATCTCTGGTACTGCTGCATCAGATGCCATATGTGGGAATTGTCATAGCTTCCAGGGCAGCCAGCACACACATTCATTATAATGCCCTGGGCATCACATACAAACTGGCAGTTGATGGAGGGGATGCCCCTGCATTTGATATAGGCCCTACCCTGCTCACCGGGTGGTGATTTGATGCATATGTACATGCAGTCTATAGCATCCACTACCCCAGGTTATTCTGCTATTTGGAGTAAGAAACGCATATTGCTGGTCAACACCTCACGGATGTTGAGGAAATATATCTGCTCACTGGCTTGTGATGACATGGCATCTAGCAACTGGTGGAATACTCTGGATGCTGATGCCTGTGAGATCCCCATGTTATCCTCAGTTGTGCTTTGGGAGGTACCTGTGGCTAGTATACCTAGGCTTACATATAGCTTGGTATCCCCTGGGATGTGTTTCCATTCAGTTTGGTGTGTCAGGTGTGGCAGGCACAGCTCAACTACTTGCTGTATGAGGTCTCTGTCCACCCTATAGTGCTCCACTATCTCCAACTCATGTAGCCCCTGGTAGGTTACCCTGGGTCTGTACACTCTTCTCCATCTCCTCACTGTGGGTTGTTCGGCAGCATGCATATCCTTAACACCCTCAGCCTCTTGCACATGTTGTTCTATGTTGCCTGCTGCAGCCCTTCTCATTTTGTAGATTTGTTTGTTAAGATTTCCCCGCTTATATACACCGGTGGTGTAGAGTGTGGGAAAAACCAGTGGGGAAGGTGTTTGCTTAGTTTATAGTTGCGTACTGGGCTGGGAAGGGCTGCTACCTGTGTAATTGGGTCCTTCTGATACATTTCACCTGCCAGATTTGCTAGCTCTCCTTGATTACCTTCCTACTACTGATTTCCCTTCTCATTGCCCTTCTGTTTGGACCTGGGGCCGCGCCACGCAAAGTATTCGGATGTGCACACTGCTGCTGTTTCCTGGTTTAACTTCTTTTTTCTTCCTGTAAATCCCGGTGCGTGGTGCACACACCCGCTTACACTTTGGAAAGAGTGCTGGGCAGGTTTAGACACACCTCCTAGCTTGGCTGTACTAAGCTGGGAGCATACCTGAGCCACAGGGCTCCAATCCGCTTGCAGTATGCCTGTCACACCCACCCACGATGTCACCTACCTCCTAGTCTTGCACTCAGCTATTCATACTCTTACACTGTTGGGACCTGCCTCACATGCTGAGGAAAACTGGGATTCACTATCCTTCCCCTCATTTGCATAGGATTGCCTGCTAATGCAGAGTTACATGTGTCACACTGTGCCTCCCCCCTTAGCAACCACTATTCACTGGTCAGGTTGTCTTTTGCCTGCCATTGACTTGCATGGGGGAATACTGATTTTAGTTAGACTGCTTTTTTAGGTTTATTTCCTTATTTCCCCCGCCAATCCTGTTTGCACGCCACTGCCTTATGCTTCAACAGCCATGATCGGCAGACATATAATAAAAGTTGTATTTTGTACATTTTGCATTGTTTGCAATGCCAATGGCCTTATACTTGGCCATTGGCATGCTTCCTCAATGATATGTAGCCTTTATTTGGAGCTGTCATGTCCCCATTTTGGATTTTGCAGTACCATACTTGGTTACTAACCAAGTACATTTCTACATATTACGCTAGTCCTGCATGCCCTGATTCCTGCTTCCTGGATAGCAAATTTACCTCATTTGCATGATTTTCACCTGCAAATGGGGTAATTTGCATATGGGGCTGGGAACGTGCAGCACTAGTGCTAGAGCTCTCGCGCACGTCAAAAATGAGCATGTATGTGGATCGCTCGGCCACCATATTGCCAGCATTACCCCTACCAATGTTCATGCACACCGAGCAAGCTTTTGAGAATCCAGGGGAGAGTGTATTCAGTCTGTAGAGCATCTTTTTAGAGCTCTGTAGAGAAATATATATATTTTTTTTAATTTACCACAGTCTAATAGATAACAGTTCTGACTATTTATTTTCTGAATTTTGTTAAGTTTTACAAAAATTTTCTGGTCACTTTTACTTGCAGACTGAACTGCCGATTGAAGATGAGCAATTCTAAGCATTCTCATGTTGACACTTCTTTGAGAAATGAATTACAGCTAGAGATATCTACCCATTAGGAATTATCCTTGAAAATGGATGGTTTCCTAGACAATTTAGAAAATCTAAGAGAAAACTGTTTGAAAAAAACTGATGTTTTTAAAGAAATGTTAATACAGCAACAGATCAACATTTTTGAAATGGAGAATACCTTGAATGACATGAATGGCAGACTGAAAGAAGTACCACAGACTGACTTCTTATTAAAACAAAACACTTAGATTCTAAACAAAATAGATGATTTAGAAAATAGAGAAAGAAGATAAAACATAAAGATTTTTGATCAACCAGAAAAAAAAATGAAGTTGAGGATTTAATTTATTTCCTGAATACTTAGATTCCTGAAATATTAAATCTTCAGGAAGGTTTTACTTATGGTATCAAAACAGCTCACAGAGCTATAGGTAAACATATTCCCTCTTCCTCATCTTCTCCCAATTAGCAATAAATGGAATAAATTTGCTAGTTTGTCTGACTTGAATTTTATATTTGATCAACCTTTCAAATGTGTTTATAGAAAAGGACGAAACATAAATAACATTTTAAAGGGAGCCACTATTGGTTTTTACAGTAGTAACAAAAGAGGCACTCATAAATGTGGAAGCTGCCGCCATTGTGTTAAGATTAAGGAGGGTGACTCTATATTCTTAAGTGTAGGAGTAAATATATTAACACAAAAGGTTATGCTAATTGCAATACCACTGGGGTGGTATATATTGCTTTATGTGTGATCTGTGACTCCTTCTATGTGGGCAAGACCAAAAGAAAATTGAAGCAAAGGATGTACGAATATGTTTATGACACTAAAAAGAAAAAACGACAAAAATGCCTTGTATAAACATTTGCAAAAGTGTGACAAAGCTGATTTTTAATTTTTTGTAATAGAAGTTGTTCCTTTGGATCCTAGGGGAGGTCCATGGGAAGCTCGTTTGGAGTACAGGGAGCTATACTGGCAACTAATTTTGGATGCCAGTAACCCCCCAGGACTTAATGATATGTTAACTTTGAAACCAGTCTTAAAACTTAGATCTGCTAAGTTATAGCAATACTTGAAGTAGTAGCAATCCCTGTGACTATATATTTTTTTATATATTTTTACATAATTTTACATTTTATTAAGCTACTCCATTCATTTTATATCATTTTATATTTTATAGGTTATACATTTTCTTGTTTTTAAAAGTTCTTTTTGAATCATAAGGCCTTCTTCAGCTATATCAGAAACCTGGGTGGAAACTCCCAGATATGCTCAGAATTAGTCCAAAATGATACAAAAATCACTGAACCCACAGACATTGCCAACATACTGGCAGACAGGTTCAGCGCAAACTTCACCCCCCTCTCCCCCCCAAAAGGAGAGATAACTATCCCAACAGAGTGTAGCCTCCCGGACATCTCAAATGTGCAGGTGAAAGCTGCTCTCTCTAAAGCTAAAAACACAGCATCAATGGGACCGGATGGTGTCCCCGGCTGTGTGCTACATGAACTCAATGAAGAACTAAACCCGCACATAAGGCAGCTGTTTAATCTTAGCCTTACCACAGGACATGTGCCCAAGGAGTGGCGTACGGCAACTGTGGTCCCAATCCACAAAGGCAGTGCCTCTACGGACCCTGGTAATTACTGCCCCATAAGCTTAACAAGCCTGGTCTGCAAAGCTATGGAGAGGATCATAATGGAACTCATAAACAAGGACATAGGGGACTTGCAGACCTTGGACCCAACCCAGTTTGGCTTTGTCAAGGGCAGATCTTGCCTTTTGAACTTGGTCGACTTCTTCGAAACAGTTACCAAGGCCATTGATGAGGGAAAGGCAGTCCATACAGCCTACCTTGACCTTGCAATAGCTTTCGACACAATACCCCACTCAGGTACCATAGAGAAACTTACCAGCTTAAATGTAAACCCATATGTCACAAGATGGGTTGCAAACTGGCTAAAGGACAGAACCCACAGGGTTAGAGTTGCTGGAGCCATGTCAGACTCCAAGCCGGTTACAAGTGGTGTCCCACAGGGCTCAGTCCTTGGCCCCCTATTTTCGGCATCTACTTCTCAGAAGTACAGGCAAACATAGGAGGACTATGGCTGACAAAGTTTGCGGATGACTGTAAACTGGGTGCCATAGTGGATAGTACATCGGACACAGAAATCCTTCAGAGGGGTCTCACGGAAACTGATAGATGGTGCCAGAGCCATGGCCTGAAGTTAAACACAAAAAAGTGTATAGTCATACCCTTCGGGAAAAACAAGGTAACCCCAAGCTACCATATAGATGGCAACCCACTAAGCACAGAAGAGGTTATCAGGGACCTGGGTACCCAGGTTGACAGTGGCCTCTCGTTTGACACTCACGTTGCTAAAGTGGTTCGAAAGACCTTCTACATTGCCCATCTGATCATGAAGGGATTCACATCCAGATCAAGTGAGGTCATTGTTCCCCTGTACTCTTCACTTATCAGACCAATGATCGAGTACAATGCCCCATTCGGGATGTATCTCACCCGACACCTGCAGCAATTGGAGAGACCCCAAACGTTCCTCACCAAAAGGATAAAGGGACTCCAAAACCTGTCATATACTGGCAGACTGAAGAAACTCCAACTCTATTCAGTTGCATACCGTCTGCTCAGAGGTGACCTGTGCCTGACATACAAGGTCATGACCAACCCGGAATTAATGGACATGCTCCACCTCAAAAAATCCAAATCCACCAGAACCACTAGAGCAAGTGACTTAAACCTTAGCATGGATATAAATAGGATGTGCTGGAGGGATAGATTTATCACCCAGAGACTCCCCATGCTGTGGAATAAAATCCCGGTCCATGTGAGGCAGAGCACCTCGCTGGCTCTGTTCAAGAGAAATCTTGACCGGTGGATGGGAGATCGTAGGTTTAGCCCGGGAATCATCTCTGTGTCACTGCTGGACAGAGGCACAACAAAGTAATGGGCACATTATTTCTAACATAAGGGGTGGCGTAAGCCACATAACTTTGGGCTAGGCTTATAAATGCCTTAGGGCAGATAGCCTAGTATAAACCTATGAACCTATGAACCTATAATTTGTATTTTAACACAGTTTGCGGCATAGACTATATATTTTTTATTCCAATAGATGGTGCTATATCCCCAGGTTTTTATAATAGTTTTTTATATCCTTTTTAACAATCATTTTATACTTGGTTTTCTATGGTTTTACAAAACTATTTATTTATTTATTGACATGTCTTACAAGTTACTGCGGACAGTAGGTTCATTTCACATTTTACATTTGTGAATATTTATATATATGTTATATACTGCATTTCACATAGAGAATTTGTAACTATGCAACACTGTTTGCTTGATTCTGTTTCTTCCTTGGATATTTTAAAATTGACAGGTGTGTGTGTGTGTGTGTGTGTGTGTGTGTGTGTGTGTGTGTGTGTGTGTGTGTGTGTGTGTGTGTATATATATATATTTATATATATATATATATATATATATATATATATATATATATATATATAGATATAAAATCTTGGAGGGATTATTTTATCTGATGAAGTTCGACAACGTTATTACCCTGTGCTTGCTCTGTGGTTGTGTTTCTCATGTGTGTATTAAAAGGAACTGTCTATACTGCTCTTTTCCCAGTGCTTTGTTTTTGTTTACTACTTTATTTGGTGCTGTCATGTCCCCATTTTGGATCTATGGTTAAAAAATTTTATCTTATATAGACAAATAATTAATATTTAATACTGCATAGAGGAAAGCCCCTTTGAAATACAAACAAAATGTAATCATTTTGATAATGACTACTCATCCAACACAATAGACCTGAGAAAAAGTTGTTTGCCTCTTGTGAAAACTCTTAGACAGAATGGTTTCAAATCTCAGATAATATTTTCAACAAAAATAGAAACACATCTGTCAAATGGAATAACAATCTTTGATCTTTTAAAGGAAGCCTCAGCATTTCTCAAAAATAATAACCTTATACCTATAAGAGAAGACTTGGGGGAATTCAATAAATGATACACAATTTTTTGGGGAGTGTGCATTGAGGTGCGATATGTACACAAGCACGAACAATTTTAGATTCAGCACACACAAATAGGGAAATTCCATGGAATGCAAATTTCATCATAAGCAGTTGAATATTATGCAAATGACCCAGGTGAAATGATCCCAGGTGAAATGATCCAACAAGCAGAAAGGCATCCATGTAGCTTCTGTTTCAGTGTCCATAGTGTACATGGAAATTTTCTGCCTACAAGAGTCTACACAGACAACAAAAGATGTAAAAGTCCACAAATATGGACATAATGTCCCTGAAAAAGTAAGATCATATACATATAGTGTGTGCAAAAGGTACACTGTAGATGTCTGAAAAGGAAGGGAATATGTAAAGTTAATATATTTTTTTAATAATTGCGACATGCTTGAGCTTTGCAAAACAGTGCACAAACATGCCTAACAGAAATAAAAAAATAAACAAATAAATAAAAATTAACATTCCTAATATGGTTTTCACAATTGTACTGTAGGACTTTGCATCAGGTCTGTACAATGGTGCAGACATGCTGTACCCACCTCACACAACTATGAACCATGTAGTTTCTAGGCTGCCAGGATGAATATGTATGCAAATGAAGTTGATTTATTGAATTACTAAAAGGAGCAACTGTGTCTGCATATCCACTTTGTGTGGGCTTCTACACAATGTTGATATTCCCACAGGATGTGGATGATATCGGGGGAGGTCTTATTATTTTCCGGATTTTTTGTTCCCAGTGCACGTGTTTGCACATCACATTGCACAGCTTAGTGTGTTCACATGCATAGACTACCCACGTGACAGTTATGACACAGGCAGCAATCAATTAAAACCAGATATCTTCAATAAATATTTATGACTTTTGTATGAGCTATGCTGTGTGCCATGGCACATAGTGCTACATCACACATTAAAGTAGGGCCTTTAAATTATGTCAATTATATTCTGGGCAGGTGAACTGCATCATAACAGCCAATCCCACATGGTGGACCTAAAGCAGTACTGAATAAAATATATATACACCCTACATTCTGATATTCCTTCAGCACTCTGGACCATTGGAATATTTTAACTGGGATAATGCTAGGGACTGCTGCAGCTATGTTACATCTGCATGTGCTAGATGCTGAAGTCAGTGCTGTTGGTGCTGCTGACAATTGGCCTAGGCCAAGAAGGAGAAGAAGGAGCTACATGAGATGGAGATTGTAGAGTGCTACAGAGTGAACAGGGACATATTACAAGAACTCATTGAGCTCTGCACCTACAACTCAGAGCCAGAGCTTACAGAGGGGAACTCATCCCACTGGAAACAAAGGTATGTGTAGCCCATAGGATATTAGGTACAGGTACTTTTCAAAGACCAAATGGGGACATGATGGGAGTGTCACAGGCATCTCCATCCAATATACTCCACCAATTCCCGTATGCTATGCTTCCACATGCCAGTGAGCACATATCTTTTCCCCTTTCCTCTGAGGCTCGAGACAACAATATGCAACATTTCTACTGTGTAGCACACTACCCTGAAGTACTGGGTGCCATAGATTGCACTCATGTAGACATCAAGGCACCACCTGATGAGCAGGGTACAATCTACGTTAACTGCAAGGGGTACCAGTCGAGGTCGTGTGCAATGCCTAGGGGATTATCCTGAATGCATGTGCTGGCAACCCTGGCAGTTATCACAACTTCCATATCTGGCACACATCACAGCTGGACCAAATGTTTGCTAGGGGGACATCCCACAGAGCCATTTACTGGGACATGCTGGCTACACCCTGGAACCGTGGATGATGACACCCATCAGAAATGCACACACACCCATGGATGAATGCCATAGTGAGGCACTCGCATAAACTAGGAACATCATAGAACATGTCTAATGCACACACATCCATGTAAGAATGCCATAATGAGGCACATGCACAAACTAGGAACATCATAAAGCATGTGTTTGGGCTTCTGAAGTCACGGTTCCAGTGCCTCAATATATCTGGTGGAACCCTGCCATATACTCCAGCCCCATGTGCACATATATACACAGCATGTGCTATGCTACACAATCTGATCCTGCAGAAACACCTGCAGCAGGAACAGCAAAGGGAAGGGATGTACAGCCCCCACCAGTGCCTTGGTCATCACAGCCACAGTCCCAGGAGGAACCGGAGGAGGAACCGGAGGAGGAACCTCCTGCTGATGTCACTGTAGTCCGAGGTAGGTGTGCTCAGTACACCCTGGCTTTGGCTAAGAGGCAATGCATAGCACATTCACTGACAACCTTGGGACCTAGGGGCTGACACCTTACTCCTACTCACATACATAAATTAAAATTGATGCCAGGCAACTAACACATCCTGTACCTATCCATGTATTAGCTGTCTACTAATTGCATCAGAAAGAGTCAGTCCTCAACTCCAGTTGTGTCCACTGCTGCATTTGCAGGGTAAGTCTGTAACCTACACAGTAATCTAGCGGAGTGTTATGATATGTCATTGTATGTATGGACTGGGTACATTATTCAAGTAACTAAAGTGGGCTAGTTGGACAGAAATGACATCCATATGGGACTACATATACCCATTCCACTAACATGTTTTAATTTCTTTTCAGTAGGCCTATTGCATGGAATATTCATGCAGTCCTACTGCACCAGATTACTGGTATATCATTGAAGGGAGATGTTAGACAGTGGGGGTTAAATGATAGTCAAACTACCGAGTATCCCAGTAGAACATGTGGTATTGTTCCCCCTCCCCCAATAGAGCGGTGTTCTCTTGTAACTGCTGTAACAGTAACTCATCAATGGTATATGAGCATTTCACTCAGTTTCAGGACAGTAATATACAAATTAATCTTACATTGCATGTTTTAGGTAATGGAAGAAAAACCAATGTACATATTTATGCAGGTGATTGTGTGATGAATGACCCACCTGTTTGTCAAGCAGCTTGTGTGACTCAAAGGACTAAGGCAATCACCTTGTGTAATGACATTCATGATCCTAATCTAAAAGTATCCACTTTTTTTGTATGTAAGGTATTAATAATTTGTGTTCTACAGACTGTCAATCTGTGTGTGCTGTACTATTTTATCCTCTTTCACATAACTCATTACATCCGAGTGACGCCTCCAGGTGCATCTGTAGTCAACTGCTACTGATGCCTCTAAGTGTCAAATATTGGTTCTTCATATTTACATCAAAAATTTCAAAACCATGCTATGTACAAGGTTTTAAAAGATTTCATTTTAAAGCTTACACAATGGCAAACAAAACTGCATTAATAGTTGAGCTCTGTCTAATGTAGGTAAAGAGATATTAACTGTTGTTTTTTTATTAATATATACTGATATAATTTTCACATTTTTCTAAATATCTTAACAATCAAGTAACACAGACAAAACTCCTTAGACACATATGAAAGCTCTCAGCTAGATGAATAAAATGGTGCTGACAACATGTCTGCAATTTGAGTGGTTGCTGAGATATATTAAAAATATTATAAATGTAATAGTTACTGTGTTTACTGTTACTTATACAAAATGTTTGTGATGAGGGGTTTGCAATTTATACTTCTTTCAAAATCCCTAGAGTTCCAGACATATGAACATTTGATTGAAATGTGAGGACATGATTTGATTCTGTCAAATGGCTTAGGTTCCACTCACTGGAAGTTACAGTGCAAACGTCCTGAGCTCCAAATCTTAGCCAACGTGAGTGAAGTGCAGCAGTGCAGAAATAGAGACAGATGTCATATTGTGTAAAACGCAAAACCCCAGACTGGAGTACAGCTAGCTGTGGCCTGGAGACAGTTTATAACTAGCCAAAACTCCCATTGGGCATGCTCATACACTTACTTAAGCAGATTCTGTTGCCCCTCACACAATGACTATATATATATATATATATATATATATATATATATATATATATATATATATACACACATATATATATATATATATATATATATATATATATATATATATGTGTGTGTGTGTGTGTGTGTGTGTGTGTGTGTGTGTGTGTCTAGATACACACACACACACATATATGTGTGTATATATATATATATATATATATATATATATATATATATATATATATATATATATATATATATATATATCCCTGCCTCTCACTATCTCTCTCTCCCAGTGCATGTGTGTGTGTGTGTGTGTGTGTGTGTGTGTGTGTGTGTGTGTGTGTGTGTGTGTGTGTGTGTGTGTGTGTGTGTGTATAGGTAGGGGTTCTGATCTAACTTCAACCCACTTGATGTGGTTGTGTTTGTGTGTGTATGTGCATCTCCCTGCAAAACAGGTTTGAATCCCTCATTGACTTCCTAACTGCAATGGATCTCCACTTGTTGGCCCTTACAGCTGATGCAGGCCTCCAAACTCCTGTCTTCCACAAGGCCTGCTGATGTCACCTACCATAAGACTAACAACAGCCATCTTAATGTCAGACTTAAGCCATGGTGAGCACATTAAGTACTATGATCTGTAGTATGCAAGACCATATAGGTAGGGGTTCTAATCTGTACTCCAACCCACTTGGTGTGTATGTGTATTCCGTACAAAACAAATATGATTATCATCCTGACTTAGAAAGAGGCAGTGTATTGCACTATTGTGGGTGTAGCAGGTTATACAGGCCTCCAAATTCCTGTCCTCCACAAGGCCTGCTGATGTCATCTAGCATAAGAGTACCTAAAGAAATGTTAATGTTAGACTTGGGCTGTGGCACATGCATGAAGTACTGTGATCTGTAGTGTGTGAGACTAGACAGGTAGGGAGCTTAATTTCACTGCAGTTAACCTGGGGTGCATGTGTGTGTGTGTGCTGTACAGTTGTCTGTAAACATTAATTGGTAGTAGTATTAGTCTCACTATAGTCATGTTGGTGTGGGTGGATGTTAGAGCATTTTACATCAGCCTATAGGATTATGGGATCATTGGAATTTGCTAGGCTAATGCCCTAGGGCCCCTACAATCCAAGCCAAATTCATACCCTTATTTACACAATAAGCACCTACAGCCCCTGTCCAAGAGGAACACAGGCAGAACCCATGTGATGAAATTGTGGTCACCCATCCAATTGTACAGACTGCATCTGAAGAGGGCCAATGAGGTGCTCTGTTGGACATTAAGTTGGAGTCTGTTCCAAAGGTTTGTCAAACTCTGTTAGACATATCTCTCCCTCAAGCATGTTTCATTAATGTCACATACAATGTTAAGGTCCTTACAGTGAGTAACCCGTGTATTTGACTTACCAATATGCATCATTTCCATTAAAGCAGGGGTCACAGATTGCCTCATATGCAAGGCAGAGAGCACCTCTGAGTAGTCTGTATGACACAGACCAATGTGACAGTGATTTCATACAATTCACATAGGACAGATGCTGAAGACTTGAACTTCCCTTGTGAGGAGCCTTTGTGGTATCTGCAATTGCCACTTCTGCTTGGAAATGTACATAAGAAAATGGCCATTGAACTCAAATATTGGCTTGATGAGAGAAGAGTAAATGGAGGTTATAACTACTTTATATTCAGGTGACAGTAGCCTCAATTATGACATGAGCAAGATATATGCCCTTCTTACCACTGTGGTGACATGGTGCTCTAAGGTAAGGTAGGTGTAAACTTGGATGTCCAGGTCTGTGTGCCCAGGTCTCTCAAACCTGAGTATGTACCTAATGTGTTGCTATTGATGTGCTACTTAGCAGAAATGTTGCCGCTACCAAAAGGAATAATACTGCATACATTTGCATGGAGTTTAAGGCCATGATTGTAGCAACAATCATTTGGTCATGTATGACCCTCTTGTAGGATGTTGACATAATTTGGAGATTATATGACCGCTCCAAGTTTGCAGGTATCAGCATACATTGTCAGCCACAGACATTCACATTGTGTTTGGATGTTGAATAAATGGGTTCTAAACATTAGAGGACCCAGGACTGAACCCTGTGGAGCACCACTGGTTACAGCTCTGCTACTGGAGGTGGATACCCCTATTCTGACTATATGAGTTCTATCAGTGATCCAATTAGTGACCCCTCTAATGATATTACTGTTGATGGCTAGCTGGGTAAGTTTGCCAATGATGACTGAGTGGGGGATAGTGTCAAACAGCTTGGCTAAGTCCATTTAGTTCTATGCACATATGTTTCCTCATCTAGGTCATTGGTGAATGCCACATAGATGTCTATCAGGTATAAAATGCATGATCTCCCTTTCACAAATCCAAACAGTGTATGGTTAAGTGTTTGTAGATTACCTATGTCTTTATTGATAAGGTCCATGATGATTTGCCTCATGGCCTTACAGTTATGGCTAGTCAGGCTAATAGGTCTACAGTTCGCATGGTTAGTGGACATACCACCTCTGTGTATGGCAATAACAGTAGTCATTTTCCAGTCAGCTGGTATGCAACAAGTGGTTACACTATGATTGCAAGGAGTTCCCAATGGTGTTAGTAATCCATGTTGGATCCCATGTAGGATGCAGCCTGGGATGTTAGCGGGTGAATAGATGCTGTGTTTGTCACCGTAGAAAGGCCATTTACTACCTGCTCTTTAGAGATACAAGGTATGGGACAGGTTGTAGGAATTTCATGGTGTACATGTGGTGGGGACAGGGAAGTGCAGTTGTCACAGAAACTGTTAGCCAATAGGTTAGCTATGTCTACAGGCTCATGATATGTGGTATTATTAAGTATGGGTTTGGCAACAATGTGGGCCTTTCCTTTTGCATTACACATGTAACTACACAATGCCTTATGGTTGTCCTTTATGGAGGAGGCTAATTGTGTCCCATACCTTATGTAAAAATCTACTGCCAATCATTAGCGGACCGGAGTTCCGCCGGGGTGACCCCTAACCGGGAAAAGCCGAAAGACACAACAACAACTTTGTTTTGCAGGACTTCACAATGACACTTATTTGCTTGCCTAAGCTGAGAAGGGAGTGCTTCCATTTAAGGGGGCTCCCTCCCTCCTTATGTTAGACATCAATTTCTACCTATTATTGTAAAGCCAGCTAATGGCTCCTGTCAGGTACAGACAAGTCAATATAGTTGTACAGGCATTTGTATAAAGCACCGGTGTAGCGCTCAGCATAGTTGCCTGTTCCATCTGAGGGGGGTGATGCAGTCAAGTTATTTATACCATCCCATAGGAGGTTATAATCTGCTTTGTTGAACTTTATTACTTTATATGCTGCAGGGGGGGGGTGTCAGATGTGATACTTACTTGAATTAGTCCAATTTGTGGTCAGATCTGAGGAACTCACAGCGGATTGGTCACCCATATTGATAAGCACCTGATCCAGTACATTGCCTCCCCTTGTGTGGATGTCAACCCACTGGCCCAGGGCATTGTAATTAAGGAAGTCGACTAACCTCTGGGCAAGGAAGTTTAAGCATGAGTAATCTACCCAGTATGTGGGTAGTTTAAGTCACCTAAAATCATCTTGTTTTAATGTATCATGATAGACTCAGGTAGATCCATATAAGCACAATGAGTGTCCTGATTCATGGAATTGCTGCTGTAGCTGTTAATGGCTTGATCAGGTGTCCTGCAAGCAGTCAATAGCACCTGCAGTTTCTCCAGGGAATCATACAGTCTAACCAATCTGGATGTGTATCTGTCGTCAATGAGTATCTATATACTACCTCCATTACTTTGCATGCTTTACATTTGAGATGTGAATGTGTGGAAGGAGGTGTAGCCTGGTATGGCTGTGGTGCTCAACACAGTTTTGACCCATGTGTCTGTAACTGCACAAATGTCTGCATCTTCCCAGTTGGGGACAGCTTCCAGCGAGTGGAGTTTCATGGTGACATTCCTAGTATTAACAGAATAACTGTTTGTAGATGGCATTTTCTCATTGGAAAATTTTCCCTTGAGACACCACCTAACAGGTGCACTATGGGAGTGGTAACAGCCTTGGTCAGTAGCCAAAATCCCAGGGGTGACAGAAGAAGTTCATCTCTGGCAAAGCATTGAGGTCTGTTGAGCAGGTCATCCAAGGCTATCAGATACTGGACCCCCTTATAATGATATTACACACTAAGGCAATTATTGAAGTCGATCATTTTCTGTTTGTATTAAGGTTCATAGGTTCATAGGTAAGTACTAGGCTATCTGCTCATGGGCATTTATAAGCCTAGCCACAGAGTGATGGCTTTCGCCTCCCATTAGATTAGTAACCTGGGCCTCTGTCAACAGGGCTCCTGAAGTGATCCCAGGGTAGAACTTATGATTACCCATCCACTCATCTAGATTTCTCTTGAAAAGGGTCAGAGAGGAACTCTGTCGAATATGGATTGGGATTCTATTCCAGAGTGAGGGGAGTCGCTGGGACAGGAATCTATCCCTCCAGCATGTCCTGTTTATTGTTGTACATAGGTTCAAGTCACTAGAATGAGTGATTCTGAGGGATCTCGTTTTTTTGAGGTGAAGTGTGTCCATTAATTCAGGGTTTGACATGGCCCTATAGGTCAGACATAGGTCACCTCTGAGAAGACGGTAAGCGATTGAGAAGAGCTGGAGCTTTTTTAGTCGTGCTTCATAGGGTAATTGTTTAAGGCCCTTAATCCTCTTAGTGAGGTACTTCTGTGGTCTTTCTAGTTGTTGCAGGTGTCTAGTGAGGTACATTCCAAATGGGGCATTGTACTCTATTATGGGCCTAATGAGTGAGGAGTAAAGGGGCACAATCACCTCCTTGGATCTGGATGAGAAACCCTTTGTGATCAGGTGTGCCACATAGAGGGATTTCCTGACTGTTTTGGCTATGTGGTTATCAATGGAGAGCATGCTATCTACTTGGGTACCCAGGTCCCTAATTACTTCTTCTGTACTTAGTGGATTCCCATCTATGTGGTAGTTTGTAGGTACTTTGTTTTTCCCAAATGGGATTACTATGCATTTTTTGGCATTTAGCTTGAGACTGTGACTTTGACACCAGGTGTTTGTCTCTGTGAGACCCTTTTGCAGGATGTCTGTGTCAGCTGGAGAGTCAATTATTGCACCCAATTTACAGTCATCTGCAAACTTAGTTAGCCACAGTCCCTCCACCTTTGCCTGTACTTCGGAGAAATATATACCGAACAGGAGGGGTCCCAGGACTGAGCCCTGTGGGACTTCGCTTGTGACTGGTTTAGAGTCAGACATAGCACCTACCACTCTTACCGTGTGGGTTCTGTCTGAGAGCCAATTGGCAACCCATCTCATGACATAGGAGTTAATATTTAAGCTGGTGAGTTTGTCTATGATTCCTGAGTGTGGGATGGTGTTGAACGCCTTAGCGAGGTCCAGATATGCTGTGCGGACCACTTTCCCTTCATCTATGGCCTTGGTGACTGTTTTGAAGAAGTCGACCAAGTTCAGGAGGCAAGATCTGCCTTTAACAAAGCCGAACTGGGTGGGGTCCAGTGTCTGGAGGTTCCCAATGTCCCTGTTAATGAGCTCCATGATAATGCATTCCATGGCTTTGCAGACCAAGCTAGTCAAGCTTATAGGGCAATAGTTCCCAGGGTCAGTTGTGGCACCACCTTTGTGGAGTGGTACGACTGTTGCTGTATGCCATTCTTTGGGTACATAGCCTGTAGAGAGGCTGAGTTTGAATAGTGATTTGAGATGGGGGGTTAGTTCATTTTGAAGCTCATGTAAGACACAACCTGGGATAGCATCTGGTCCCATTGATGCTGTGTTTTTGGCCTTTGCAAGGGCTGTCTTTACTTGTGTGTCTGAGATATCTGCAGCGCCAAATTCTTCTGGGATGGGTACTAGCCCCTTCGGTGGAGAGGGAGGGGTGAAGTTTGCACTAAACTTGTCAGCCAGGATGTTGGCAATGTCGGTTGGGTCAGTGTATTTATGGCCATTATGCACTAGCTCAGAGCATATCTGAGAGTTTGCCCCTAGACTCTTGACATAGTTAAAGAAGGCCTTGCACCAGGTTTCTGTTACTGCACATACGTCGATTTATGGAGGGGGGTTAGAGTCATTGGCTATTTTTCTTTCGAAGTTGGCCTTGGATGATTTAATGAGGGAGCGCAGTTTTTTACTGATGTTAATCAGAGATGCCTTCTTATTTTGGGATTTTGTTCTATCTTACAGGAGTTTCCTCCTTCTGTTGTAAAGTTTATTTATGGCCGGGGTCCACCAGACTGGCTTCCTCTTTTTTGAGGAGTTGGTCTTGGTTTTACTTGGGATGGCTCGGTCCATGCATTCTTGAAGGTGTTCATAGAATGCACTTGTAAAGGATTCTGTCGATGGGTCATCATTTTCCATTTGATTGGGAGCTTTGAAACTTCCCACCTCGGTCTTGAGGAGTGTGAAGTTGGATTTAGAGAAGTTTTTTACCTTGATTTCCTTGACTGGGGGGGTCAGGATGTGGATGTCCAGTGTGATTAGTTTGTGATCTGATCTTACCAATGACGAGTTTACCTCAGGTGTGGAACATAGGTTCCCCATGTTGGTGATGACCAGGTCCAGTATGTTGTCACCTCTTGTGGGAGTGGTGACCAGCTGTTCAAGGGTGTTTGAGTTTATAAACTCAAGGAAGCATTGGGCTAGGGCATTTGAGCTTGAGTAGTTTTCCCAGTCAATGTTTGGATAGTTGAAGTCACCCAGTAGCATGGTGTTGGGTAGAATCTTCATACTTTCTAATGTTTTCACGAATGCTGCGTGAGGGTCCTGAGACAAGGTGGGAGATCTGTAGCAAGCTATAAATTGAACAGTCAATTTACCCGCTGTCAGTTGTACTTGGATGGTCTCAGATTCCGCGTGCTGTGCTACTAACCTGGAGGTGTGGGTGTTCTTGATGAATATGGACACACCCCCTCCTTTTGTGTTCTGGTCCTGGTTTTGGGACCTAAAGGTATGGTAGGAGTTATAGCCTGGTAGTGCTGGGGTGCTCTCTGGAGCCTTGAACCAGGTTTCTGTCACTGCACATACGTCGATTTCTTCCATACTAAGGAGAGCCTTGAGTGCGTGCATTTTGAGGTTTAGACTTTTGGCATTGAGCAGCATTACCCTCAGTTTTTGTTTATTATTGTTGTTTATGGAGGGGGGTTTGTCTTTTGAGCCTTGCCTAGAAAAGGCAGTATTGGGCCGGCAAGAGTCTTGGGCAGTATTCGAAAGCCCAGGGGCGACAAGTGCAAGCCATCTCTGGTGAAGCAACGTGGCTTGTCAAGCATGTCATCCCAGGCTGACAAGTACTGGATCCCCTTTGAATGACACCAGTAGTTTAACCAATTGTTGAAACTGATCATTTTTTCTTCGTATGCTGGCATCATTTTGGGTGAGGGCAGGATGCTACTCAGAGTCAGAGTCATCCCAGCCTGGGTTACATGGTCAGAGAGCTCCTCCATGTCTCTTTTCATGTAGTCCAGGGAGGTACGTCTCAGGTCATTTACGCCAACATGTACAATGACAGAGTCATAATTGTACTTGTTGTGGAGTGACCTGAGTGCATGTGTTATGTGGTGGATTCTGGCACCCGGCAGGCAGCTTACGGTAACCTTCTCCTTGTTCAGTCTAGTGAGTGGGACGTCTGTGTGCCTGATGATAGAATCACTGATTACTAGTGTGTTATTTAGCCTTTGGGGCTGTTTTTGCTTGGCACACTGACGTTGTGACGTATGCGTTACCTGGTTTCTGTTGTGGGGTGGGGGTTGCTTGGGTGTATGCTTGGGAGGTCTCTGTTGTTTAAGCAGGTTCTTATTTAGAGCCTCCGAGTATGTTTTTGCGTGTTTCTGAGAGTTGTTTTCTGGTGCAGCTATGGCTGGTCTATGTGAGTCTGGTAATGTGGTGCTAGTGTTGCCCTTCTCCTTGTGACTGGTTGATCCAGTCGTGGGTTGAGAGAGCTTAGCCTCCAGTTTGGCTGTGTAGCTGCATCTCTCACATATGTTTGTGTTGGTTAGGAGGAGGGGGGGGTTGTCTGTGTACATGAGGCAATTGTAACATTGCCTCAGGATGCCCAGATTCACTAGCTGGACCAGAGAGCACACCTGAAGCTGTCCCTTGAACATGCCTGAATAGATGGTTGGGACTGTATTGCTGATTGGATGAGTAAAGAGCCTTATACTTCCTGAGTATAGGGCTGAAGTGCAAGCTGTAAGCTAGTGCTAGTTTTAGTGAGTTTTAGTAAGTGCCAGTCTTAAATTGCCTTATTCCTAGTGCTGGGTTGAAGTGTTTCAAGTTTCAAGGGAAAAACTGAAGTGCCGACTTTGTGGAGCCTGGAATAGTTTAACCACAGCTAAACAGCGCTGCACGGTGCGCAAAACCACGCTAAGCAGTTTTTATACCAGGGAGATCAAAAAGGATAGAAATTAGCCCAAAATGGCCAATGAGCTACAAGTTGCTGGGCTGGGACCACTCCTACAGGGACAGATAGGCTGCTCAGAGTGCCCTCTCTCACAGTGAACAAGGAGGCCACCTAACTATCCAAGTATGATATGGGCAACACAGGAACCTTTACCACAGTCCTGGATTCAGCAAAGCCTGAAAACTGAACTAGACTAGTTCAGAAAGGCGGGAAAACAAGGATTTTTTTTTCTTCATACATGTAAGCCATCATCATTGGTAATGGGAAAATGCAGCACAAGGCCAAAGACATGCCTGCCTGAGATTCATAGTCAGTAAGCTCAGTCATGTCTCTGCATACAGTCCAGAGAGGTATATCTCAAGTTGTACACACCAACACGAACTATGACATAGTCAAAACAGTACCTGATGTTGACAGACTTGAGTGCATGTGTGATATGGCATATCCTGGCACCTCACAGAAAGAAGACCATGACCTTTCCCTTATGTAGCCTGGTGAGAGGCACATCAGTGCATCTCATGATGTAATCACCTACGAGTAATATGTTTGTTTTTCTGTTCTGCCTTAAGTGTTTGACAGGTGAGACAGTGGTGCATGAGCTGTTATGTGTACTGTGTTTTGCAGAGGTATGAATATGTGTAGCAAGCTTGCATTTGGGTTTCTGAGGTGTCTGGTGTTTACTTATGTATCTGGTAAGGACTTCCATACATGTAGGTATGTGTGATGTGGGTTTGGGTGGACTAGGAGGTGAGGTGTGCATGTTGGCAACCTGCTCATTGTCATATACACTGACTGGTGTGTGAGAGAGTATGGATGCAAGGTTTTGAATATAATTGCATCTCTCACACATTGTGTTTGTGTGGAGTAGGAGTAGAGGTTTTAAAACACATTCCATATCTAGTCAGCAGTCAGTGATAATGCCATTAGCTATAGATTCATGCCTGTGCATATGTCACAACAGGCCTTGGTTAGTCAGTGCCCTGACAGATGCTAAAATTTGACATGTTATCACCTTTATGTTGTCATCCTAAGGTAAAACAGTACCTGAAAGTGTGGTGTAACATGGTAGATTGAGTACGATGCTTTTCCAGCCATGTGGCACTTGCGTTAACCATAATACTGTTATTAGTCAGGGTCACAATAGCATACCTACAAATGTGACATTATACAACTCCAGCAAAGTTAGGGTCATATTGCTACACACTTGTGGTTGACAGCCTCAAACACACTGTCTGTAGGCACTCTTTGCAGTGAAGATGTGGATGTCTGTGCATGCACAGAAAACTTGGTCAACTATACAGTAATTACTTTGGCCTTGCAAGTCTACAATGGCTGTCAAGCAACCAGACAGCAATTGGATATTGTGTGAAATGATGTGGGAACACAGAATTGTCTTCTGGTAACATGAATGTGCAGTATAACATACCTAGCACATGTGGGAAGGAGAAACACATTGGCTAAAGGTGGCCACTCCTTTGTAGTAGGCCTCAAATCCATGTCCCACAGATGTCCACCATTACACTGTTGAAGGGTAGGCTGCATGAATTGCTGTGAAATTGTCACCTAACATAGATCACTGCTGCTATGGAGCTTGCTAGAGCAACCTTGGACATCTATGTCACCTGACATTGAACACTGTATTGTGACGCAGCAGCTGTGCTCCTAATTATCATGAGGTCAGGACCCTAGTCAAATCCTACGAGGTTCAGAACGCAAGGCATAGTACATGCTAAAGTCAAATGATTGTTCTGGTCATTAATCAGGGCACCTACCTGAAAAAGACTATCACCCAGATTCTCAAAAGCTTGCACGGAGTGCAAGATTGGTGCAGGAACTCACGCAGGCAATAAGTCTGCCGTGTGATCCAGGAACAGCCTGCAGGGGTGTGCACGAGTGCTCATGCACTAAACTTGCACAGACTAAGCCCTGGTATATAAATCACCCCATTTGCAGGTGAAATCCATGCGAATGAGGTGATTTCCCAATCCAGGAAGCTTGCAACAGTCCGTGGAACACTAGTGCTATCTGCAGAAATGTACTTGGTTAGTAATAAAGTACATTTCTGCAAAATCCAAAACGGAGCTATGACAGTTCCAAATAAAGGCTGCATATCATTGAGGAAGCATGCCAATGGCCATGTATAAGGCCATTGACATTGCAAACAATAAAAAAAAAATTTAAAAATCAACTTTTATTTTTTTTTTAGCCGATCTCGGCTGTTTAAGCATAGGGTGGCGGTGAGCAAATGGCATCAGGGGAAAATAATAAACAAAACCTAAAATAAGCATTCTAACTAAAATCGGTATTCTGCTATGCAAGTCAATGGCAGGCAGAAGAAAACCTGGCCAGTGAGTAGTGGCTGCAAAGGGGAGAGGCTCAGTGTGAGACATGTAACTATGCATTAGCAGGTAATCCTATGCAAATGAGGGGAAGGATAGTGAATCCCAGTTTACCCCAGCATGTGAGACAGGTCCCAACAGTGTAAGAGTATGAATAGCTGGGTGCAAGCCTAGGAGGTAGGTGACATCATGGGTGTTGACAGGCATACTGTAAGTGGACTGGAGCCCTGTGGTTCGGGTTTGCTCCTAGCTTAGTACAGCTAAGTTAGGGGGTGTGTCTAAACCTGCCTAGCACTCTTTACAAAGTGTAAGCGGGTGTACGCACCACACACCGGGTTTTACAAGAAGAAAAAAGAAGTTAAACCAGGAAATAGCAGCAACGTGCACATTTGAGCAATTTGTTTGCACGGCGCGCACACGGGCTTAAACAGGAAGGCAATGGGTAAGGAAAACAGCAGTAGAAAGATATTCAAGGAGAACTAGCATAGCTGGCAGGTGAAATGTATAAGAATCAGCCAACTACACAGGCAGCAGACTAGCCCAGCCCAGCATACTACTATAAACTAAGCAAACACCTTACCCTCTGGTTTTTCCCACACTCTACACCACCGGTGTATACAAGCGGGGATATTTTAACAAACAAACCTACAAAATCAGAAGGGCTGCAGCAGGTGGCATAGAACAACATGTGCGAGAGGATGAGGGTGGTGAGGATGTGAATGCTGCCGAACAACCCACAGTGAGGAGACAGAGAAGAGTGTATAGACCCAGGGTAACCTACCAGGGCCTACATGAGCTGCAGATAGTGGAGTAGACAGAGACCTCCTACAGCAAATTGTTGAGCTGTGCCGGTCACACCTGACACACCAAACTTGACTGAGAGAAACCCATCCCAGGGATACCAAGGCATGTGTAGGCCTAGGTATACTAGCCAGAGGTACCTCCCAAAGCACAACGGGGATATCATGGGTATCTCACAGGCATCAGCATCCAGAGTATTCCATCAGTTAGTGGATGCCATGTCAGCACATGTCAGTGAGCACATATATTTCCTCAACAACCATGAGGTGTTGACCAGCAATATGCATCTCTTCCACCAAATGGCAGAATACCCTGGGGTAGTGGGTGCTATAGACTACATGCACATATGCATCAGAGTACCACCTGGTGAGCAGGGTAGAGCCTATATCAACTGCAGGGGCATCCCCTCCAACAACTGCCAGGTTGTATGTGATGCCTAGGGCATTATAATGAATGTGTGTGCGTGTTGGCTGCCCTGGAAGCTATGATGATTCCCACATATGGCATCTGACGCAGCTGTACCAGAGATTTGCCAATGGGGACATCCCCTACGGTCACCTAGTGGGGGATGCTGGGTACACACTGAAGCCGTGGCTGATGACACCCATCAAAAATGCACACACACCTGACCAAGAATGCCATAATGAGGCACAAGCACAGGCCAGACATATAATAGACCATGTGTTTGGGATGCTCAGGTCCCGGTTCCAGTGTCAGGACACATCCGGTGGAGTCTTGCAGTATTCACCTGCTACATGTACCCAGATTGTTATGGTATGAGCTATGCTAAACAATATGATCCTGAGGAAACAGCTGCAGCAGGAACAGCATAGGGCAGGGCTACACAGCCCCCCACCAATGCCAAGGCCAGCACAGGCACAGAGTGACCCGGAGGAGGAACAAGCTGAGCCTGCCCCAGTAGGCAGAAGGAGGCATGCCCAGTATGCCCTGGCCTTGGCAAAGATGCAACGCATAGCACATGCAACACAGTAGGGATCCAGGGAATGGCACCTCACTCTGACTCGCATATACAGTAAAGGGGATACCAAACATGACACTACCTGTGCTCAACCATGTATAGGGAGTGTACTATGTGCATCCGACATAGGCAGCCCTCCAGCACCATCTGCAAGTCTGGCACACCTTCAAGGTAAGTCAATCAACCAACAATTGCCAAATGGAGTAAAATGTGTTGTTACCTGTAGCTATGATATGGATGTGAGCATGCAAGGGGAATGGGTGGCTGAATGCTTTGGCAGGAGACAGTAGATATTCATAGTGGCACCCTGACATCTGTAAGACAAACTGGAGTCACCATAGTAGCCAGTACTACACAGGGTGGTAAAACCCACTGCAAGAAATGTGCTGAGTGACATGCGTGTCCATATGACCCACACATGCCAGTCAGGATGGTTCACATACCCAACAACAGTCTCAGACAGCAGGACAGGGTAGGCAAACCCAAACACAGTCTGTGCCATGGCCCCAGAATGATGGCTATGGTTAACCCCCCCCCCCCCTGGCCTACACAGACAGACCACAGCAGGGCAGGCAGTAAGATGTTAGTTCTGAAGGATAGAAAGTCAAACAATAATATGTAGGGCAACCAAAGCCATGATCTGCAGTACACTGGTATGCCTCTAGTCAGCATGATAGTTAGCAATGCAGAATGAAATGGAGTACCTGACATACCAGTACAGTCATAGCAAATGTGTACAAGTGCCATGTGTGCCCCCCACATCCTACATAGTAATGTAATAACAGTCAGGTGTGCCCCCCCAACCTGTGTAGAAATGTAGAAATAGTCAGGTGTGCCCCCTCCATTGTACATAGTCATGTAATAACAGTCAGGTGTGCCCCCCCAACCATGTGTAGAAATGTAGAAATAGTCAGGTGTGCCCCCCATCCTACATATCAATGTAATAACAGTCAGGTGTGCCCCCCAATTCCTGTGTAGAAATGCAGAAGCAGTCAGGTGTGCCCTCCCCTGCTATGCAGAAATGTAGTAACAGTCAAAGCCAAATGATCGATGGATTCCCTGCAAACACAGCATGCTACCTGTTGGTGTACAACATAAAGGTCAGCACTGCAGCACAAACTACTTGGACATGATCCACACATTCAATACAGAGAGCCATACTGGGCATGCTCACACACTTAGAGAAATGAAGGCAATGTTAGTCAACAACATACTGAAAGGTCATACTGGGCATGCTCACATACAAACACACGAAGGCCATGACTGCAAACACCAGTGGACAAGACATATCTGGCAGTTGCAGTTGTCAGTGCAGACAATCATCAGTATGCACCACTCCTGCCTTTTACACACAGTGGATAGGAATACAGACACATATGTAAGGACAACACATTATAATAAGCCAAAAGTACATGTACATAGATGTGTGGAAGAGGGTGACTGTGACAAGAAGTCATCCGGGCCTGTCCCACCCAGCACACAGCCAAAGTGCCCCAAACACATGAGTTGCAGATGTCACTCACTGCAGATACTAGCTACCAGTATCTGTCAGCATTACAGACTATGTGGTGCACGTGCCAGCAGTGCAACTTGACTGTACAAGGAAGTAGTCATCTAGCAGCTGTATACACGTACCTGTGACATATGACCCTGTGTGTGCCCGCATGTAGTGTGTCAACCCATACATAAATGGGTTATGGCCCATGCACACACCACCCTCCCCATAAACCTTCTATGACAATCCTGCTGAGGTCATCCAATGTGAAATACATCTTTGGGTGAGCAGAAGACCAGTAATCCCCATGGCGCATCTCATAACTGCATACTGCTTTAGGCTGATAAAGTTGCTAGATAGGTGTTCTAACCCCAGACTTGGCAACTGTGTGTGTGTGTGTGTGTGTGTGTGTGTGTGTGTGTGTGTGTGTGTGTGAGAGATTGTGTGCATGTCTGACTGTGTAGAGAGCAATGCTTTTTAGGGTACTCATGCTCCTTACAATTCATATACTCAATTTTGGCAAGGCTGCTGATGTCACCCACCTAGAAATACATCTCTGGTAAGGTTGTAGCCCAGTAATCTCTGTAGCGTGTCCTGTAACTGCATATTGCTGGAGTATGATTTAGAACTGTGGTATGGTTCCATCCCCACCAGTGGCTGTTTTGGATGTTTTGTGTGTGTTTCAATGTCTGTGTATGGAACAATGCATTATAGGCTAGTCACACTCAGTACATTTCAAGTGGCCTACTTTGGCAATCCTGCTGATGTCATTCATTGTGAAATGCACATTTGGGGAAAAAGTTCGCTAGTGATCTCTGTGGTATGTCCTAGAACAGCTCCATGCTGTAGTGTGATATAGACTCCTGTTAGGGATTCTATACCTACACACATCAGTTTTTATTTATTTTTTATTTATTTTACATTTGTTGACCAGGCTAGTCCAACATGATATATGTCCATTTTCAGCAGAGGCCTGGGGAGAAAAGTTCCAAGTCAAAAATATTAATACACATTAAAAAACATAAAAAAACATTAAAAAAATGTAAAAAAGAAATACAAATTTAGCACAGAAAAAAATAATAATAGCAATTAGCATATTTTTACAGTAACAACAATAAGCAATAATTACAAATAGAGGATGCTCAATTGAAGATGAATGCAGAAAAGTAAGTTTAAGAAAGATTTTATACAGGATAAATAAAAGTACTAGGAGAAGTAGCAGCTAGTCAGGGTTAGTACAGGGGCAGAGCCAGTGAGTCACGAGGTGAGTTGGGATTTGAAACAGGGAAGAGAAGAGATAGCAGTGAAGTTGTCAGGGAGGGAGTTCCAGGCTTTTCCTATTGAGTTAGAGAACAAGGAGTCACCTGCCAAGTTGTTGGATTTACAGGTTGATATAAGTAGTTTGTTAGCAGAATGTAGGCTTTTGAGGTTGCAATAAGAAGTAATAAGGGTAGTAAGTATAGGGGTGTTGGTAGGTTTGTAGAGGATTTTATGGGTTAAGGAGAGCTGGTGAAATAAAATCAGATTTTGCAGCTCAAGCCATCCCAATTGTTTTAAGTTTAAGCAGTGGTGAGTTCTAAAGGTAGAGCCAGAGGCAAATCTGGCAATATTGTTGTAGACAACAGCCAGTTTGGTGAGGTTAGTTTTGGACAAATATGTGTAAATAGGGGAGGTGTAAAGGAGAGTAGAAATCACTCAGATGGGAATGGGAAATGGTAGTTTTGGCAAGAGGTGTAAGAAATGGTTTAATTCTAAACAGGGAGCCTAATTTTCTGTTAACTAATTTTATAGTGTTGTTAATGTGAGAATCAAAGCATAGGTTGTTGTCTATCTCTACTCCGAGGAACCTGGAGGAAGGGTCCGGTGATATGTTGGTGCCATTACTAGACAAGACAGAGAAGTCGAGTGGTGGGGATTTACGGGTGGGGGAGAAAAGTAACAGTTTGGCTTTCTTTGCGTTTAAGATTAAGCATCATTTTAGGAACCATGTTTCAACATTTTGGAAAGTCTGTTGGGTGATAGAGTCTAGTTTGGAGGGGGATGAGGCAGAACAAATCAAAGTAGAATCATCCGCATATTGTATACAGGTTGCAGAGGGAATACTGGCATGAAGATCATTAATAAAGATAGAGAACAGAAGGGGGCCAAGTATTGAGCCTTGGGGGACTCCAAGGGTAATGGGAAGGAGGTTGGATAAGTTGTTTTGCCAATGCACTGCCTTTAGTCTGTTATGAAGATATGACTCGAACCACTTTATAGTACTAGGATCGAGTGCAAAAGTTTTAAGTAAGTTTATCAGTAGATGGTGATTGACCATATCAAAGGCTTTGGATAGGTCAATAAAGAGAGCAGAGGTGAGTATGTTATTATTTTGTTTTTTGTTTATGCAGTCAGTAAAGGAAAGGAGGGCTGAAGTGGTGCTATGGAAAGGCCTGAAGCCATGTTGCCAGTTGGCTAGTAAGTTGTAATTTAACAGGTGTTTAAGAAGTTGTTTTTGGATGCATTTTTTCCATGATTTTAGCTGGGGGGAGAGTAATGCTATGGGACGGTAGTTAGAGAGTTCTGTTGAGATCCCACCTTTATGCAGGGGAATGATATGTGAGATTTTCCAGACTGAAGGAATGTAGCTTTCCATAAAGGTTGTGTTAATCAGAATGGAAATGGGATAGGCTAATGGTTTGGCTGCAATTTTTAGATACTGAACAGGAAGAAGGTCAGCAGAAGGAGAGGAGGTTTTAAGCTTGTGGAGAAGAGAACAGATAAGTGATGTGGGTACTGGTTGAAGTTGAAAAGTGGCAATAGAAGTGCAGTTGTGGATGGTTTGTGTGTGGCTCACTGTCTGTGTAGGGAGCAATGTATTTTAGGCTAGTAATTCGCAGTACATTTCAAATGCCCTACTTTGGTAATCCTGCTGATGTCATTCATTTTGAAATACACCTTTGGGGAAGGAGTTCTCTAGTAATCCCTGAAGTGCATCCTATAACAGCTCCATGCTGTAGTATGATACAGATCCCTCTTTGGGGTTCTATACCCGCACATGTTGGTTGTGGATGTTTTGTGTGTGTCTCACTGTCTGTGTAGGGAACAATGCATTTTATGCTAGTCACTCGCAGTACATTTCAAATGTCCTACTTTGACAATCCTGCTGATGTCATTCATTGTGAAATATTCCTTTGGGGAAAGAATACTCCAGTAATGTCTGTGGTGCGTACTGTAACTGTGTAGTGCTGTAATGTAATAAACTAATTAGGTAGGGGTTCTACTCCCAGACATGACAGGTGTGTGTGTGCGTGTGTTTGTAACTTGTATCCTGTGTAGAGGTGGTTATGACTGTGTGACACTTGTGGCCAATGTGGAGTGGGTTTTACATATTTCTTTATATGGTGGCCCTACTATATATCACAATGTCCACCGTGCAGGGATAACAGAGGCTGGGGTGCAAAGCCATACCCATACATGTGACATCATGGCCAGGAAATCATAGTTAGCAACCCCAGTATTACCCAGAGCACACTCTCAACCCATGTCTCATACACACACACATGCCTAGGCAACAGCCAATATGTGTGTAGTACACTCCATAATGGCCACTAATAACTATGGAGTGATAGCAGTGGGCCACAGAGGGCATATCACCCTGTCCATCTGTCCAATATTCATGTACATGCAGACAGTGCATCTCCTCCATGTTCCCCAATGGACACCTGCACCACCTGTGGTGCCATCACATGTGACCCACAATGGCCATACCATGCCTGACAACATGCCCTATATGGACAGATGCCACTGACACCAGGGAATGCTGTCTGCATGCTATCAATGCAGGTGCAGGGTAAACCTGCTGCCCATTACTGGTTCCAGCCACAGGTGGGCAAGACTGGCACATCTGATGATAATCTGTGTTCACAACATGGGCCAGACACCCCAGGTTCAGTTCCACATGTTACTGTACATGGATGTGGGAGGTGTGCACATCCCAAATACCGTCCATGTCATGGACTAAGGAACACATACATGGCAAGTGATGCACAGCATTGGCCACACACAATAGTCACCCAGGTGACTGGATGGGGATACAATACCCACCAGTGTAGGCAAATGCAGAAACTACAGCCCTGAGCCATAATGCAGATTATTGTCATGTGGCCTGATGCCAAGGTATACCCATCGCCAATCCTTGTATAGCCTGCTGGCACAATCGACCACCACACACCTGTGCAGACATGCACCCATGCATGTGAGTACTTGCACCCTGTGTGTTTGTGTGTGTGTTGTATTGTGTGTATGTTCACATCCACACTCACTACAACCCCCGTAGATATACTGACACATGCTGTCTGATGTCAGACACCTCCTCATACCCTTTGCCCATACAACCTCAGTATGACCCATGTGATACATGTGATACCTGCATACTGATGTGTTGTGGCAATCCCACTACTGATGTGTTGTACTCCTGGCCATGCCAAGAGTGTCACTGTGTGTGCGTCCCTGTGAGAGTGTGGCCGTGTTGATGCTGACACCTTCTCATGTTGACAGGCACGTGTACATCACCTACCGTATAGCTACAGTATCCCTGTTGCAGATGTCACTCACCATCACATATATGTTCTGAGTGCTCAACAACAGGTAACCTATGTGGTGCATCCAGAAACTTTGTTGAACTATGATAGCACTACATAGTTGTCCGGGGTTTGATACCCTGTGCTGGTATGTGTGTGACACAAACATGCTTCAATTTTACACTCTCACCCCTCCCTGACATGTCTTTGCCTCTGTCTGCCTCTCCCACTCTCTCTGGTGGATGTGGAGTCCTACACCTGCTTTACTTAGGCAGCAGCATGTGTATTTTAAGTGATGCTCATGATCAGCTGATGGCCTCTGCATGAATTGCAGCCCTCCCCTAGCTGATTGAATGTGGAACAGCTGTGGTAACATTTCCATAGCCAATTGCATGTAAACAAACTCCAATATCTAGGAACATCATGGTGGTGTTGGCCCTTTTCATTCACTGGGAGCAGGAACTAGATCTGTTGTTTGGCAAACAGCATCTCAGTTGGTTTGGGGATTTGCCTCTAACAACATACACTGTGGAAACAGGGCAACAAACTGGAGGGGGGGGGTGTCCCTGACCTGACTACAGACTGTATGTGCTGCTATACTGCATTTGGAGTAATGTCGGTTTAACAGTGTGTATGTGGATATGACTGTCGTACATGTCTCAATACTTGCCATGTCGGTTCCATGTTTATGAGGAATCCCCATCTGCAGGGTCATCTGCAGACTGGGCAGTGTTGTGCCTTGGGTTTCATGTGTTACCCATGGAGCATCTATCTGTGGACTGCTGAAGGTAATGTGAGGACTGCAGTCTATAGATGGTGAAAGCTGTGACAGTTACTGACTTCATATCCCGCATAGGACATATGTTGCAACAAACCCCCTTGCAACAGTAAATGTATGAGGTTATCACAGCAACATTTCAATATTGGCCCTGTGTATGTGCTTCCAGCCACACCTCTGTCAACCTTTGTACATATGGCGTGCATGAAGTGGTGCATATGTGCTGTACACCATAATTAGTGTCATTATATCTGATAACATGCCAGTGATATATCAGACTGCTACACATGTTATGTACAGTGAGGGGTTATATTTCATGACATAACCTGGACATTCTGTGGATGTTTGTACAGTACTGAGGTCTGTGTACTTATGGTGAATGTCAACAGTGTGTGTATTGTTAATATGTACTGTAGCCTGTGTACAGACTGTGGTCATTGTTCTAGTTCCCCTCCTATCTGATGTTACATGCTGCTCCCCTGTATGATACCATATTGGCATACATATTAGACCAAATTGTGTAGCAGCCCAGTATATGTAGGTTCAGTCTGTGAGTGGCACATATGAGGATGGTGTAGAATAGATAGTCCATATACTGTAATATTATACTAGCTTACCATATGTAGCTGTGGCTGTGTTCACATTGGTTGTGGTTATGCACTTTCACACAGCTCTATCTTACCCTGTGCTGTGACATGGCTGTTGAGCTTGCTATATACGCAGGTACATGTGCATTCTCCCATACGAGATGTTAGCCAGTGTTGAGCCAGTATGCCTGTAGCCCACACAGTGCATTGTTATATGCCTAGCAGCTTAGTGTACTTACCCAGTGAGATGTCATGCGCAGATACTTGCCAGATGTACTGCTGTCGGGCCCCCCTTAAAAGTCATGTATGTCAGACAGAGCAGTGGGATGCTGTACAGATGTATGTCAATATCTAGTGTACCAGCAGTCATTATGTGTCAGGCCAGACAGGGATGTGTGAATGCATAACCTATGTTGGCAAATGTATACCAGTCATTATGTGTTATACCAATCTACATGGCTGACTACTTCCATATTGTTAGGCACGGTACACATGTTTTGCACAAAGGGCTTATGTGTATACCTCTGGACTGTACAGAGTGTGTCAGAATATCCACATATGTTGGCCAATATCTCTGCTGCAGTCCACAGGGCATTATGTGCTAGCAGCGGTACTTTACAATGATGTCCTTAGGATGTCTGTCAGTAGCCAATGGCACACATGTTATAAGCAGTTGTGACCTCCCACACACAGCATGTCTGTGAATACAATCCCAATGACATTAGCAATAGTCTACTAATATACCTGCTATACATACCTGACATCCCCTTGCACTATGACTTTGGGACTATAGGGGCTAGAGTAGGGCTACACTCCATGTCCAGGACATATGGTGGAAAAATATGTACATATACTTATCCAGCTAGCCATATATATATATATATATATATATATATATATATATATATATATATATATATATATATATATATATATATAATTACACATGTGTAGTACCTTCAATTACCACTGTCATGGCAACCACCCACTATAAATCCCTACATCATGTGGGCATGGTCCATTTACATTTCCTGTGTGATGGACATCCTTCCTGTGTGTGGGTGTCAATGTTACAGACAGCAGGTATCAATACCTCTTACAGGAGAACCGGCACACTCAGGGCAGCCACATATTTGTAGGAGGATCAGGAACTACAGACAGACTGCGAGTAGAGTTGTGTTATGCTTTGTATAGTACTGGTGTTACAGGATGTGTGTGTACATACTAGTTTACCTTGGAATGCAGACTGTCTGCATAGCTCACAACTGTGGGCCTATCCTCTTGCTGGTGAGAGGTATGCCTATCATGTTTTGTCTGTCCACCACACAGGTCCTGTGTCAGATATTACACTGGCAGTTTGTGTGTTGAGTGCTATCAGTAAATGGCTACATCCATTTCTGTTTCCAACCTGAATTCCCTGACTAAGGGTATGTTGCAGACTATCCTGCAACACCAGCAACTTGCTTAGTATATGGCAATAGTGTTTTACATATGTGCCTGTGTTCCAGCCTCTGTCCTCCACCTACATACCAAGCTTTGCACATATGTCATTATCATAGGAAAAATAACTTCAAAATGATCAACACATGGCAGGTTCAGGTTAAGTTCAGGTTAGCGACTATTTTTATACATTTCTTATAAGGTATTGCCTACTAAGCTGACGTAATAAATCACAAGTTCTTTCAATATTGTTTCTCAGCAGCTGTTTGTCCATGATTTTCAGCTGGCATATATAGTTTACAAAAAAACTTCCTAAGAAAAACAACGTGGCCTTGACGACCACCAGTCAGATACAACTTTTACTATGCAATGTTACCATTCAAGGTACTATGGCTAATTCGAGCACAAAGCAAGTACAGATTACAGTTCATTTCTTCAAGCAGCCTTTTGTCTGATGTACCTCTTCTTTTCCACAGCTGTGCATGTTCTCATAACACGAACAGGGCTGATTGTTCATATTCAATCACATTATAGAAAACAGTATTGTTCTATTCATTCACTATTCATTCATTTTCCTGACCTAGCAGATAATCACCTGCTTCCCAGTATATTTCAAAAGGCATAAACATGAATTTTGCTGTGCTAGCAAATACTAGGTCAGAGAGCATCTTTCAATTTCAGAAAGCATATTTCAGTTTGAAAAGCATCTTATGATTTCATACAAAATTAAGCTGTACAGAAAATAGAATGAAATGTGTTAACCCTTCTAGCTTCTAATAAGCACTAAACATATACATTAATACATATTTTTCTAACATTTCCCCCTTATTAATACTTTTTATTCTATTTTCAAAAGCATAAACAATTGCTTCTTCTCCTAACCTCTTTCCGTTCAGAATTTGCAGTTAAGGGAGTCATTCAGTTTAAAACTTATGAAAGTGTTTCATTTTTCAGCAGTTCTTCAATTTCAGTACTTTGATATAAAGTCTTAGAAACTGACATGTCTATAAAATCTTTGATCAATCTTTTCATGCAGGGAATACCACAACAAACACACACTCCTAATAGGAGTAATCCTACACAAATGGCAATCAGGACATTCATTAGGATGCTACCCCACTCCCCAAACAAATTCTGGAAAAAGTCCATCAGTGGGTTTGGGCCTGGTTTGGTCATGGTCGACACTTGCTGAATCACCTCAAGATGGTCGTTTATCTCATGCTGGTTGTCAGGAATATATGAACAGCACTCCTCTTTTATTAAAGCACACGTACCACCTTTTGCCACTAGGGTGAAGTCAAGAGCCATGCGGTTTTGAAGCACCACAGTTCTCATAGCATTCAGTTCATCAGTCATTAACTCAGGAGCAGAAAAAGTTGCATTACTCATTACTTCATGAAGTTTGGACAGTTTTCTCAGCTCCCAAATAGATTTCACTGCACCATATGCAGGGGCAATACCTGTCATGTCAGTTCCATGTATATGAGGAATCCCCATCTGCAGGTTCATCTGCAGACTGGGCAGTGTTGTGCCTTTGGTTGTGCCTTTGGTTTCATGTGTTAGCCATGTGTTAGCCATGGTGCATCTATCTGTGAAATGCAGAAGATAATGTGAGGATTATAGGTTCATAGGTTAATAGGTTCATACTAGGCTATCTGCCCTAGGACATTTATAAGCCTAGCCAGAGTGTGTATGGCTTTCGCCACCCATTTTAAATTAATTTTGTTATGCCCTTTTTCGAGGTTAGTATACTGTGCTTCTGTCTAACAGTGACACAGAAGTGATACCCGGGGTAAACCTACGATCTCCCATCCACTCAAGATTCCTCTTGAAGAGAGTCAATGAGGGACTCTGCCTAACCTGGATTGGGATTTTATTCCAGAGTAAAGGGAGCCTCTGGGTTATGAATCTGTCCCTCCAGCATGTCCTATTTATTTCAGTGCTGAGGTTTAAGTCCCTCGAGCACGTAGCTCGATGGGATTTGGATTTTCTGAAGTGCAGCATGTCCATTAATTCCGGGTTGGACATGGCTTTATACATCAGGCACAGATCGCCTCTGAGCAGGCGGTATGCCACTGAGTAGAGCTGGAGTTTCTTTAACCAGACAGCATACGGCATCTGTTTGAGCCCCTTGATCCTCTTGGTGAGGTACTTTTGGGGTCTTTCCAGTTGCTGCAGGTGTCTGGTAAGGTACATCCCAAAAGGGGCATTGTACTCAATTATGGGCCTGATGAGGGATGAGTAAAGAGGCACAATGACCTCCCCTGATCTAGATGTGAATCCCTTCATGATTAGGTGGGCTATATAAAATGTTTTTCTAACCACTTTGGCTATGTGGTTGTCAAATGAGAGATTGCTATCAACTTGGGTCCCCAGGTCCCTAATTACTTCTTCTGTACTTAATGGATTACCACCTATGTGGTAATTTGTGGGCACTTTGTTTTTGCCAAAGCAGATGACTATACACCTTTTGGCATTAAGCTTGAGGCCATGGCTCTGGCACCAGTTGTCTGTTTCTATGAGGCCCTTTAGGAGGATGCTTGTGTCGGCTGGAGAGTTGATTATGGCACCCAGTTTGCAGTCATCAGCGAACTTGGTCAGCCACAGTCCTTTCATGTTGGCCTGTACCTCCGAGAAATATATACCAAAAAAGAGAGGTCCCAAGACTGAGCCTTGTGGGACGCCACTTGTAACTGGTTTGGAGTCTGACATGGCTCCAGCTATTCTAACCATGTGGGTTCTGTCCTTGAGCCAGTTTGCAACCCATCTAGTGACATAGGGGTTTATGTTTAAGCTGGTGAGCTTATCTATAATGCCCGAGTGGGGTATTGTATCGAAGGCTTTTGCGAGGTCCAGGTAGGCTGTGTGGACCACCTTCCCCTTGTCAATGGCCTTGGTGACTGAGATTGAACAGTAGTTTTAGGTTTGGGTTTAGCTCTTCTTGGAGTTCATGTAGGACGCAGCCCGGAACACCGTCTGGTCCCATTGATGCTGTGTTTCTTGCTTTGGAGAGGGCAGCTCTTACCTGAGCATCTGAGATGTCAGGGGGGCAGCACTCTGCTGGGATAGATATTAGCCCTTTTGGTGGGGAGGGGGTGGAAGAAGTTTGCACTGAACCTGTCAGCTAGGATGTTGGCAATATCTGTGGGTTCGGTGTATTTTTTGTCATTTTGGACTAATCCTGAGCATATCTGGGAATTCCCACCCAGGTTCCTAACATAACTAAAGAAAGCCTTGTGATTATCCTTAGTGTCCTGTGCAATTTTTCTCTCGAAGCTGGCCTTAGACGATTTTATGAGTGCCCGTAGTTTTTTGCTAATACTGATCAGAGATGCCTTCCCTTTTTGGGATTTTGCTCTGTCATGTAGTAGCTTCCACCTTCTATTGTATAGTTTGTTTATGGCTGGGGTCCACCAAACAGGACATCTGCCTTTGGAGGATTGGGTCTTGGTTTTATTTGGGATTGCATGATCCATGCATTCCTGAAGGTGTTCATAGAATGCGTTTATAAAGGATTTTGTGGTCTGGGCCATATTATCCACAGGCCCGGGGGCTTTGAAGGATTCCACCTCGGTTTTGAGGAGTGTGAAATTTGCTTTAGAGAAGTTTTTCGCTGTGGTTTTCTGGGCATGGGGTGGGGTCGGGATGTGAATATCCAGTGAGATTAGTTTATGGTCTGATCTTACCAGTGAGGGATGCACTTCTTGTCTGGAGCATAGAGTCCCCATGTTGGTGATGATCAGGTCCAGTATGTTTTTCCCTCTTGAGGGAGTGGTAACAAGTTGTTCCATAGCATTTGAGTTTATAAATTCTAGGAACCTTTGGGCTAGGGTGTTGGAGCTAGAGTAATGCTCCCAGTCTATGGTTGGGTAGTTGACGTCACCCAATATAATGGTGTTTGGAGAGACCTTCATATTTTCCAGTGTTCTCATGAAAGCCGAGTGGGGTTCCTGGGTTTGGGAGGGTGGTCTGTAGCAGGCTATAAACTGGAAGGCAGTTTTACCCACTGTTAGTTGCACATAGATAGTCTCTGATGCTTCGTGCTGTGCCACCAACCTGGAGGTCTGGGTATCTTTGACGAATATTGATACTCCCCCTCCTTTTGTGGTTCGGTCCAAGTTTTGGGGCCAAAAAGCATGGTATGAGGTATAACCTGGTAATGCAGGGGTGCTCTCAAGAGCCTTGAACCAGGTTTCTGTTACTGCACAGATATCGATGTTCTCCATGCTAAGGAGAGTTTCGAGTGCGTGCATCTTGAGGTTTAGACTTCTGGCGTTGAGTAGCATTACTCTTAGTTTCTTATCCCTTGTGATACCTATGGAGGTGGGTTTGTCTTTTGAGCCTTGCCTAAAAAAGGCACTATGGGGGTAGCAAGAGCCTTTGCCAATATCCGAAAGCCCAGGGGTGACAGGTGCAAGCCTTCCCTAGCAAAGTATCGTGGCTTGCAGTCTGTAGATGGTGAAGGCCATGACAGTTACTGACTTCATATCCCTCATAGGAGATATGTTGCAACATACCCTGTTACAATGGTAAATGTTTGAGGTTATCACAGCAACATGTATATACTGGCCCTGTGTATGTGCTGTCAGCCACACCTCTGTCAACCTTTGTACATATGTCATGCATGAAGTGGTGCATATGTGCTGTACACCATAAATAGTGTCATCATATCTGATAACAAGCCAGTGATATATCAGATTGCTACACGTCATGTACAGTATATATCATGACATAACCTGTACATTCTGTGGATGTTTGTACAGTACTGAGGTCTGTGTAGTGATGGTGAATATCAGCAGTGTGTGTATTGTTAATATGTACATTAGCCTGTGTATAAACTGTGGTAGATGTCATTGTTCTAGCTCCCCTTCTATCAAATGTTACATGCTGCCCAACTGTATGGTACCATCTCACCGTACATGTTTGTAGGGCCATACACACATGTCCCATACCACAGACAGCCATCAGACCAAACTGTGTAGCAGCCCAGTATATGTAGGGTCATTCTGTGTGGCACACATGAGGATAGTGTAGAACAGATAGTCCATATACTGTAATAATATAATAGCTTACCATATGTGGCTGTGGCTGTGTTCACATTGGTTGTGGTTATGCACTTTCACACAGGTGTATCTTACCCTGTGCTGTGACATGGCTGTTGAGCCTGCTATATATGCAGGTACATGTGCATTCCCACATACGAGATGTAGGCCAGTGTTGAGCCACTCTGCCTGTAGCCTGCACAGTGCATTGTTACATGCCTAGCAGCCTAGTGTACTTACCCAGTGAGATGTCATGTGCAGATACTTGCCAGATGTACTGCTGCTGGGCCTCCCTTAAAGGTCATGTATGTCAGACAAAGCAGTGGGATGCTGTACAGATGTATGTCAATATCTAGTAGGTAATATATGTTCATGGCACCCCTGTACCAGCAGTCATTATGTGTCAGGCCAGATAGGAGTGTGTGAATCCAAAACCAATGGTGGCAAATGTTTACCAGTCGTTATGTGTTATACCCATCTACATGGCTGTCTACATCCATATTGTCAGGCCTGGTACACATGTTGTGCACTACAGGATTATGTGTAAACCTTGGACTGTACAGGGTGTGTCCAAAGTTCCACATATATTGGCCAATATCTCTGCTGCATTCCACAGGGCATTACATGCTAGTGGCGGTACTTTACAATTATTTCCTTAGGAAGTCTGTCAGTAGCCAATGGCACACATGTTATAAGCAGATGTCACCTTCCACACACACCATGTCTGTGAAGACAATCCCAATGACAGTAGCAATAGTCTAGTAATATACCTGCTATACATACCAGATATCCCCTTGCACTACAACTTTGGGGCTATAGGGGCTGGGGTAGGGCTACACTCCAAGTCCAGGACATATGGTGGAAATATATGTACATATACTTATCCAGATAGCCATATATATATATATATATATATATATATATATATATATATATATATATATATATATATATAATTACACATGTGTACTACTTCCAATTACCAAAGTCATGGCAAGCACCCACTATAAGTCCCTACAGCATGTGGGTGTGGTCCCTTTACATTTCCTGTATGATGGGCATCCTTCCTGTGTGTGGGCATCAGTGTTACAGACATCTGGTAGCAATACCTTTTACAGGAGAACCTGCACACTCAGAGTGGCCAAATATCAGTAGAAGGATCAGTGACTACAGACAGACTGTGACTAGGGTTGTGTTATGCTTTGCATAGTACTGGTATTACAGGGTGTGTGTGCATACATACTAGTGTATCTTGGAATGCAGTCTGTCTGCATAGCTCACTACTGTCGGCCTATCATGTTGCTGGACAGAGGCATGCCTATCATGTGTTGTCTGTCCACCACACAAGTCCTGTGTCAGAAATTACACTATCAGTGTATGTGTTGCGTGCTATTAGTACATGGCTACATCCATTTCTGTGTCTAACCTCAATTCCCTGACTAAGCGTATGTTGCAGACTATCCTGTAACACCAGCACATTCCTTAGTATATGGCAATAGTATTTCACATATGTGCCTGTGTTCCAGCCTCTGACCTCCATCTACATACCAAGCTTTGCACATATGTCATGCTGTTGGAGGTTGTTCTGTAGTGGGCTGTGAGTATATCACACTGCCATTGCTTCCATTACTCCACTGGTGTTGTATCCCCCACACATACAGTGGGGCTGGGGCTATATATGTTTGGGTGTCAACTACACAATACATGTATGCCCTTATGCACTCCAAAGGACAATGAATGTAACAGTGGTATATGGACCTGTATAATTGGGTGTAGGTGGGGAGCACCATAAATGACCTAGACTGTTACAAAATTTGGGGGTATCAGGGGTGAGCTGCCACAAGGTATCTGGATGTACAGTACCATATACTTCACCTATATTGACATTACTTACATGAACTGGGGCACTGCAAGCCTACTGCCTCCTGCCATACAGACTGTTCTGTTTGTCGGTGTGCTCGTGATGGTATCAGTTATGCCTTATGTACCAGTTACAAACCATTGATCACAAAACGTCTTTACCTCCTACTGAGTTTATACAGAGTGTAGATAGAGGCTGCTGAACTACACACCTCCAGTACATACTGTTGATTGTTTGGTATCCTGTGGCCCAGTCTATCTTCACTATTGTACAATTTGAAGGGCTTGGCCTGGACAGCAACAGCTGTGAACCTTTCCAGACTACTGTATTAGTGTAACTGTTCCACTGTTGCAGTACTCTGTTTATATGGTTGTCAGTATCTGGAGAGCGATATGACATGACATATAGAAATGTTATAGTTCACAATTAAAGTATTCCCATTTCTGCAAACCTGTGTGTGATGTCTTTCCTATGACCTTTCTATGGGTATATGTTGCAGGCAATGATTGACATTTGTATGTGTGGCCCATACAGTGCCCAGGTTTTCAGGTATTAACTGTAGGCATAGTGGCTGTTCCGTATTGTGTGCACCTTCTACATATGTATCTTACTGTACATATATCTGCATGTATATGTGTAGTCACATAAATATATATATATATATATATATATATATATATATATATATATATGTATATCTGTATCTGTATATCAGTGTCTGTGTATCTGTATCCTGGGGATGTTGATGGCTTCCACATATTACATTTCCTATGGGAGGCAGACTGTACTTGGTAGTGTATTGCAGGACTCACATATTTGGCTGTGGGGGGTTGCCTATTCATACAAGTCGTATAGTGTGTGAGACCTGTCAACCCCATTAATGGTGGATGTGGACATATGTGTATTTGTTAAACTGCCATTGCTATCTAGAATGCATGGCCATATATGCCTATATAGATATATGTATCTGATAACATATATATACCTATGTCCGTATATACCTACATAGATATATATTGGCATACACATATGTAATGTGCTGTGTATTTGTAGACATATAGGTGTAGACACATATATGTGTCAATTTAGGCATATGCATGTATATATGTGCATATATATTGATATATATGTATATAGTTTTAGAAATTAATATATATATATATATATATATATATATATATATATATATATATATATATATATATATATATATATATATATACATATCTAGATATGTTGTATCTGTTTAGATATTAATATATATACACACACATACATCTAGATGTTGGTATACATTCTCTGCACTTTTGCATCATTGGACTAGATGATATGTTTCTGTAAACATCAAATCTTTTTGTGTCTGTCATGGCTTAGTGGTAAATCACTTTGTCTATGGAGTGCAAGGGCCTTGTGAGAGCTGTTTATTTTGTTGCTGGGCAGAACATGGCCCATTGGAGACACAGCGATTTAGGCACTTTAAAGCAGTTGTAAGCAGGTTTGCACGGGTTTGTGCAGAGCTAAGCAATGCCTACTCAGGTTAAGCAATTCAGCAGCTAACTGAGTATAAGAAACTGTAACCAGACTTACCTCTGTGCTTACCTCTGCACAAACCCACGCAAACCTGCTTACAACTGCTTTAAAGTGCCTTAATCACTCTGTATCCATCGGCCCTTGTTCTGCCTATCAACAAAATAAATAACCTCTGCTAGGCTCGAACCCAGGACCATGAAAAGCATAGCCAATGTGATTGACCTCTAAGCCATCTCAGATATAAATAACCTTCCTGTATTCACAAACATATCATCCAGCCCAGTCATTCAACAGTACAGAAAATATATTCCAACATGTAGATGTATGTGTGTGTGTGTGTGAAAATATATTAATGTCTAAACAGATACAACATATTGATATATGTATATATATATATATATATATATATATATATATATATATATATATATATATATATATATATATATATATATATATATATATATATATATATTTGCATATATGTAAGCAGATATTTATATCTATATAGGTATATACGGACATACATCTGTAGATAAGGTGGGAACATAGCAGAAACATATATGTCCACATGCACCATTAATGGGGTTGACAGGCACAAACAACATATGTCATGCACAGATAGGTATTCCCCCCCATAGCCAAACACATCTTCCCTGCAATACACTACCAGCTGTTGCAGATCCCATAACCAGGACCTTACACGACAAGGGCACAAGATGTTAACAGTACTCCATCCCACCTGTATGATGTGAGGCTGGTATCAGTAACATATCATGCAGTACAGTCATGCTCATAATGACTCCCATTTTGCAGTCCTCTGTTACCTTTGTTAGCCAGAGTACTGCACTGTTGGCCTGTACTTCAGAGATGTAGATGCCAAACAACAGTGGTCCCAGGACTGAACCCTGAGGTACTTCTCTTGTCACTTGTCTGAGGATGTATTTGGAGTCAGTTACACCTATAGTTTGGGTTCTGTCAGTAAGGCATGTGGCAAACCATCGAGTGGCATAGGGCTGGATGGCCGGATTAGTATGTTATTCTATGTTTCCAGACTGGGGATGGTGTTGATGGCCTTGGCAAGTCCCAGATAGGCTTTGTGGACTGCTTTACCCTCTTAAACAGCTATGCAGACTGAGTCAAAGCAGTCAGTCAGTTTCAGGAGATAAGACTGGCCCTCCATGAGTCAAATCTATGTGGGGTCCAGTGTTTTAGGGCTGCCAATGTCTGCATTCAAAACTTCCCTGATAATGCATTCCATGGTCATGCAGATCAGGCTCGTCAGACTCATGTGACGGTAGTTCCAGGGATCCAAGGTGGACCCCCCCCTTGTGGAGTGGGATAACTGCAGCTGTGCGCCTCTCAGTGGGCACCAGGCCTGATGTGAGGCTATGATTACACATGACAGTTAGGTGAGTTGCCATTTTATTTTGTAGTTATGTAGTACACAGCCCAGGATGTCATCTGGTCCCATGGATGCTGTATTCTTAGCTGTGGATAGTGCTGTTTCTGCCTGTGTGGCTGTGATTACTGGGCAATGGAACTCTTTTCGTATTGACATGGGCCCTTTTGGGGGTGAGATGGGGTGAATGTGGCACTAAATCAATCTGCCAGGATATTGCCACAATCTGTGGGAGCAGTCTGTGTAATGCCATTCTGTTGTAGCTCAGAGCACTTCTGAGCATTGCCAGTTAGATTCTGGACATAACTGTAGAATGCTGTGCGGTTGTCTGTGGAATCTGTGGTGATTTTAGTTACATAACCAGCTTTGGAGGATTCCATGAGGGATCTCAATATCTTAATGGTGCTGGTAAGGGAGTTGTTTGAATCCTTGGATTATCCTTTTTTCTTCAACAGTGTCTACCTTCTGTTGTATAATCGGTTAATGGCAGGAGACCACCAGACTGGCTTGCTTATTTGGAAGGTGAGCATTGTGGTTTTATGTGGGATGTCAGGAATCATGCACAAGTGGATGTGCTCATACAGTGCCTTAGTGCAGGATTCATCAGTAGAACTGTCAGCTCCTGTCTCCATGGGTGTCACAAACATTGTCACTTCTGCCTTGAGTAGCATGAAGTTGGCTTTGGAGAGTTTTTTTATGGACAACTGTATATACATTCCTTTCACATGTTCAGTTTGATTAGCCTATGGTGGGATTACTTTGATGAAACCTCCATCTCATGTACTGTTGTGATGGCTTAGTGGTTAGGTACTGTGACTATAGTGTATAGTGTCCTGGTTTCATTACCTGAAAAGGCAGGTTATCTTGGTCTGGCCAGAACAGAGGTTAATGCATACAGACTAATTATAGCAATTTAGGTTAGTCACACTCAATACAATTCAAATGCACTACTTTGGCAATCCAGCTGATGTCAATCACTGTGAAGTACACCTGTGAGGAAATCATACTCCAGCAATCTCTGTGGTGTGTGCTATAACAGTGTAATGCTGTAGTGTGATATAGAAATCTTGTAGGGGTTCTAGTCTACCATATGGGAGTTGTGGATACTTTTGTGTCTGTTCCTATGCCTGTGTAGAGAGCAATGCATGTTTGGCTAGTCACACTCACTACAATTAATTTTCCGTACTTTGGCAATCCTGCTGATGTCACTCACTGTGAAATAAACCTTTGAGGAAAGAGTACTCCATTAATCTCTGTGGCACATTCTATAATTGCATAGTGTTGTAGTGTAATAACTAGTTAGGTAGGAGTTCAAATGACAGGTTTGTGTGTGTGTGTGTGTGTGTGTGTGTGTGTGTGTGTGTGTGTGTGTGTGTGTGTGTGTGTGTGTGTGCGTGTGTGCGTGCGTGCGTGCGTGCGTGTGTGTGTGTGTGTGTGTGTGTGTGTGTGTCTTAATGTGTCGATGTTTGCCATTCGTCTCCTGTGTGGAGTTGGTTGTGAGTGTGCAACAACTGGACTCATTGTTGAGTGGGTTTTTATAATTTCTTATATGGTGCCCTAGCATAAATCACAATATCCACCGTGCAGGGATAACAGATGTGATATCAGTGCATAGTCAGTCAGGGGTTCAATACCCTGGATGGTAGGTGTGTGACACAAACATGCTTACCTTTTACTCTCCCAACCTACCCTGACTTATCTTTGCCTCTGTCTGCCTCTCTCACTCCCTCTCTGGTGGATGTGGAGACTTACACCTGCTTTGGTTAGGCAGCGGCTTGTGTATTGTCAGTGATGCTCATGATCAGCTGATGGCCTTTGCGTGGATTATAGCCCTCCTCTAGCTGATTGCATGTGGAACAGCTGTGGTAACATTCCCATAGCCAACTGCATGGAAACACACTCCAATATCTAGGAACATCATGTTGGTGTTGGGCCTTTTCATTCACTGTGAGCAGGAACTAGATCTGTTGTTTGGCAAACAGCATCACAGATGGATTGGGGACTTACCTCTGACAACATACACTGTGGAAACAGGCCACAACACAGGAGGGGGATGCGCCTGTCTTGACTACAGACTCTATCTGCTGCTATACTGCAGTTGGGGTAATATTTGTTTAATAGGGTGTGTGGATATGGCTGTGCTACATATTTTAATACTTGTCATGTCAGTGCTATGTTTATGAGGAATCCCCATCTGCAGGGCCATCTGCAGACTGGGCAGTGTGTGGTGCCTTGTGTTCCTTGTGTTACCCACAGCGCACCTATCTCTCAGCTGCAGAAGGTAGTGTGAGGATTGCAGTCAGTAGATGGTGACAGCCGGGAGAGTTACTGACATCATATCCCTCATAGGACATATGTTGCATCAAACCCTGTTATGACAGGTAATGTATGAGGTTATCACAGCGACATGTCAATATTGGCCCTGTGTTTGTGCCTACAGCCACAACTCTGTCAACCTTTGTACATATGTCATGCAGTAGGGGCTGCATATGTTCTGTGCACCATATTCATTGACAGCATATCTGATAACAAGCCAGTGAGATATCAGACTGCTACACATGTTATGTATAGTAGGGGTTATATTTGAGGACATAGTCTGGGCATTCTATGGTTGTGTGTACAGTACTGAGGTATGTGTAAGTCTGGTAATTGTCGACAGTGTGTGTATAGTGCATATGTACCTTGGCCTGTGTAGAGACTGTGGTAGATGTCATTGTTCTTGGTCCAGTTCTATCTGATGTTACATGATGCTCCACTGTATGTCACCCTATCAGCTTACGTGTTTGTAGAGGCGAACACACACATGTCCCAAACCACAGACAGCCATAAGACCACACAGTATATGTCGGGTTGTTGCGTGAGTGGCCCATATGAGGATGGTGTACATCAGATAGTCCATATACTGTAATAGTATGCTAGCTTACCATATGTGGCTGTGTTCATATTGGTTGTGGTTATGCACTTTCACACAAGTGTCTGTTACTCTGTGATGTGACATGCCTGTAGAGCCTGCTATCTATGCAGGTACATGTGTATTCCAACATAGGAGATGTAGCCCAGTGTTGAGTCAGTCTGCCTGTAGCCTGCACTGTGCTTTGTTACATGCCTAGCAGATTACTGTACTTATCCAGTGAGATGTCATGTCCAGATACTTGCCAGATGTACTGCTGCCTAGCCACCGTAACAGTCATGTATGTCAGGCAAAGCAGTGGGATCAGATGTATGTCACTAACTAGTGGATAGTATGTGGCCATGGCACCTCTGTCCCAGCAGTTAGTATGTGTCAGGACAGACAGGGGTGTATGAATGCATAACCTATGGGGGCAAATGTATACCAGTATGTATGTTATACCCATCTACATGGCTGTTAACATCCACATTGACAGACCTGGTCCACATGTCTTGCATGAAGGAGTTCTGTGTATACCCCTGAACTGACCCGAGTGTGTCAGACTGTCCACATATATTGGCCATATTGCAGCTGTAGTCCACAGGGGTGTTACTGTGCTAGCAATGGTACTGTACTATGCTGACCTTTGGTTGTCTGTAAGTAGTCAATGGCGCACATGTTAACAGCAGATGTGGCCTCCCACACACACCATTCCTGTGAAGACAATCCCTATTACAGTAGCAATAGTCTACAAATATACCTGCACTACATATGTGACATCCCCTTGCACTGAGAGGTTAGGACTATTGGGGCTGAAGTAAGACTCCACTCCATGTGCAGGACATATGGTGAACATATATGTATATATAAGTATACATATATCCATATAGATATGTACACATATACATATCTTGCTTACTGTATGACAACAGTTTTACACATATGTGCCTGTGTTCCAGCCTCTGTCCTCCACCTACATACCAGGCTTTGCACATATGACATGCTGTCAGGGGTTGTTATATAGTGGGCTGTGTGTATGTCATGCTGTCATTCCTGCCATCACTCCACTGCTGTTGTATCCCCAACACATACTGGGGAGTTGGGGCCACAAATGTGTGGGTTTCACCTACACAATACATATGTGCCCTAATAGACTCCAGAGGTCAGTGTATGTAACAGTGGTATAAGGCCCAGTATTAGTGAGTGTAGGGGAGGTGCACCATGACTAACCTAGGCTGTTACAACATGTGTGGGTATCTGGGATAAGCTGACTTAAGGTATCTGGATGTACATTACCATACAATCTACCTTGGGTAAATGCAGGCCTACTGCCTCCTGCCATACGAAATGTTCTGTTTGTCAGTGTGATTGTGATGGTGTCAGGTATGCCTTGTTATGTAGCAGATACATCCCATGGTGTCAATTGGGGTCTGTACACCCTAGGGATTGTGTACAGAGTGTAGATAGAGGCTGCTGACCTATACATCTGCATTACGTACTGTTGATTGTCTGGTATGCTGTGGCCCAGTCTGTCATTGCTAATGTACTACTTGAAAACCTCAGCTTGGACAGCAACATGTCAACCTTTCCAGCCTGCTGTCTTAGTATAACTGTTTCACAGTTACATTACACTGTTCTTATGGATGTCAGTGTCTAAACAGCTACATGACATGGCATATACAACTGTCATAGTACACAAATAAAGCTTTCACATTCATTTAGGCAGACCTGTATGTGGTGATATACCCTTTGATATCTCTGTGGGTACATGTTGCAGGCTACGAATGTCATTCGTATGGGTGGCTTGTACAGTTTCTGGTTGGTAAGGTGGTGACTGTAGGAATACTGGCCACTCCATATTGTGTGCACATACTACATATGTATATTACTGTAAAAATTTCTGTGTGTGTATGTGTAGTTACATATATATCTATATATATATGTATATATATATATATATATATATATATATATATATATATATATATATATATATACATATATACACCTGTATCTTCATATATGTATCCTAGGGATGGCCATGTCGTGTGTCTGGTCCTGGTTATGGTATCTGCACCACTTGATACTGTATTACAGGGGGGGGTCATGCTTGGCTGGGGGGTTATACCTATTTGTACTAGATGTATATTTTGTGGGGCCTCTCAACCCCATTAACATTGCATGAGGATATATATGTTTTGTTACTTCCCCATTATCTACAGATATATGTCTGTATATACCTATATATGTGTGTATATATATATATATATATATATATATATATATATATATATATATATATATATATGTGTGTGTGTGTGTGTGTGTGTGTGTGTATATATATATATATATATATATATATATATATATATATATATATATATATATATATATATACATACATATATATGTATATATATATTTATTTCTGCTGACATATGTATATAAACTGCCATATATATTTAGACATGTAGATGTGGACATATATATCCATAGATGTAGGCATTTGCATATTTATATGCTCATATATATATTTGTATATATATATATATATATATATATATATATATATATATATATATATATATACATATACATATGTCAATATGTTGTAACCGTTTAGACATTAATATATTTACTCGCACACATACATCTACATGTTGGAATACATTCTCTGTACTGTTGAATGACTGGGCTGGATGATATGTTTGTGAATACATCAAGGATATGTATATCTGAGATGGCTTAGTGGTAAATTACTTTGGCTATGGTGTGCAGGGTCCTGGATTTGATCCTAGCAGAAGGTGCTTATTTTGTTGCTAGTCAGAACAATGGCCATTGGATACAGTGTGATTAAGGTACTTTTGAGCAGTTGCAAGCAGGTTTGCATGGGGGTAAGCACGGCATACACAGGTTAAGCAATTTAGAAGCTTACTGGATGTAGGACACTGTAACCGGAAATTAGAAATGCTTACCTCCACGCAAACCCACGCACATGGCCTTAAACTCACTTAATAGTGCTGACATATACTTACTACTGTTTCTTGCTGCTTAACCTAACTACTGCTTTATGCATAATGATACTGACACCTCACATGTGCATTTCCTGCAGTACTCCAGTTCATATAAGTATATATATATATATATATATATATATATATATATATATATATATATATATATATATATATATATATTTTTTTTTTTTTATTTTTATTTTATTGCCCACTCTCCACTTCTCGGGACCCATCATGTAAGTTGTCTCACCCCATGGATCTTCAGGGTTCCCACACATTCAGTCCACAAACATATGTATCCTTCTTTGTTTACCTGTGAGGCATGGTATGTTACTCCAAGGATTCTTTTTAGCAGAATTTTTGGGGTTGTCCCGCTAGGGACGAACATGCATTCGTTTAAGATTAGACTTTGCAGGTTGACACTGTTTCTCCCACTGGTAGTATCCTACCAGTAGTCTAGGAAGTAGTGCTGTGCAATGCTTAGCAGTGCTTAATATCTGATTTGCATGATATTTGCCTTTTGGCATTGATGTCTTCTTCATTACATGTTATATATGTGTCTTGTATCCTTGATTCATGTGTACGTATGCTGTATGGGTTCCTGGGAACTTCAACACTTTATTGCAATAACACCTCACATCTGGCCTTACTGCAGTAATCCAATTCACATATTTTTGTTCTGTGGCAGGTTATACAACATCATACTGTACATAGGTTCATTACACATGTTCAGTTTGATTTTCCTATGGTGAGGATTTGTTTGTTGACACCTCACTCTTATGCATTGCTATGATGGCTTAGTGGTTAACTACTCTGACTGCAGTGCAGAGGACCCTGCATTCGAGCATTGCAGAGGCTGTTTATTTTGTTGATGGGTAGTACACACATTGTTGGGTACAGAGTGATTAAGGCACTTTAAAGCAGTTGTAAGCGGCTTTGCACGGGTTTGTGCAGAGGTAAGCACTGCTAATCTCTGGTTACAGTTTCTTACACTCAGTTAGCCTATACATTTCTTAATCTGTGTGGGCAATGCTTACCCCCATGCAAACATACTTAAACATGCTTACTAGTGCTTATATATGCTTATTACTGCTTATTTGTGCTTAAACCTGCTTACTAGTGCCTTATTCATTATGACACTGGCACTTCACATGTGCATTTAATGCAGTACTCCAGTTCACATTTAAATTTTATTATGTAGGTTATACAGCAGAAAGATGTCAAAATATGTTCATATACATAATTCACATGGAAAATGATATGTGCTGCAGTGGGACTTGAACTGGGAATGCCTGTTCATTAGGCGGACACTGTAACCACTACACTACTGCTGTGCTGTTTCATTTGCATATATACTCCTTGTTATCGTCTTCAGCCTTTCAGCTGCTTTACCCGTAGCTAAGCAATGGGCAAACCTGTGCACCTACGGTTAGCTGTACACGGGGTTTTAAAAAATTACTACAATGGTTTCTTCATTTTATTTAAGTGTACTGTTGCTGTTGAACACATGATGACTGTTGGTGGGGATATGCGGTCACTTATGACTGGTCTCACTCTTTATTTACGTATTCTTCTGTTCTACTTTGCAGGGGCATGTCTATTCTGAGAGCTCTGCTGTCAGACACTCCCCCTGCACTCATCCATGCTCTGTGTAGCATTAGGAGTTCAGGCAGCGTGCCTTCATTAATACGCATGGTGCGCTGCTGTCCTCCTCTTAAACTGCTGCTTCTGTGCAGGACTAGATTAGTCATGCATGGAAGTTTAGTAAATCTGGGAGACTGTCTAGAATACCTACAAATATTAATTTTTCTAACTCAAAGTGGATATCTCAGTTTCTTTATGTCAGTCAATGTCTTCACACAGGTAACTTTTTGTTTCATATGTCTTCTTATTTAGCTTATTAAGAATGTTTCTAAACTATAACTTTGATATATCTTCCAAACCTCATAGTTGCTCTATTATTTACATTATTTCTTCGATTGACAGCATTATTGTTTGATCTGGTTTTTCTTAGCCTTTGTTTTCTCTTCATTAGCATCCTACATAACAGACTCTCCATCTTTATGTTGTTAACTCCCACTTTTTCTTTACTGTGGAATGGTGTATTTTCCTTTTTTTTTTTTTGCTTTGTTTCTGTTTGGGGTCAGGGTTGGAAGTATTTTATAGTATTTTATGTTAATTTTAATGTGATTAGAACTATGGGGGGAATGTTTCTCCGACGGTTTCATTTTCTTTTATTGCCTGGGAGTTTTTCTTTTGCTTTATTTTGGTTCCATTTGAAGCTTCTTCAGATTGCCATTTTCTTTTTTTTTTCTCTGCACTTACCTCAAGTCATGCTTCTCAAGCTTTCTTCATTGACTCATGGCAGTCTAGTACTCTTAGTGATGTTTTCTCCTGCATTACCATTACTCATAAGAAGTCATTCATGCTTCCATTATACTACTTCCCCTTTATGGATTTTTATAATTGACTGACCTTTATTTATATTCTTACTAAAGATTAATAGCTTTAATTCACATATTAATTTATTTTCATTATATATGTTGAAATAATGCAGTAATATCAATTAATGTTTTAGTATTAGCTTTCCTGACTGGACTGCTTGTCATATGTGTTATAGTTGTTTTCTGACCATTTTATGCTGACGTGCATACATATTTCAATGCTTTTTAGAGTTCTGTTTTTTTTTTTTTTTCCTTTTTTCATAAATGAACTTTTGGAGTTAAAACAGAATTATGATTATTATTGATAAGAATATTTTATGAAATGAGATTCTTAGTTAAAAACTGTACAAGCTTACATTTTATTTTGATTAAATAATTATAGCTGTTCTCACAGTTAAATTAGTGAATACATATTTAAACACTGTCTTCTATTTACTGACAAATATAGGGTGCATATTATGTTATTGAATTTTTAAAAGTTTAAACATCATATGGTCGAATCCATATGATCGAACTTTTAAAATTTTGAAAAGCTAAAAAAATTAACAACAGAAAAAACCTACCTGACCATTTTAAGCAGAAGGGCAAACCCCCTTCACCCCCCCACACCCCCTGCTCTTTAAATATACCAACTCTGAGATCGCACTACGGTGCATGAAAGAAAAATCTTCCCATTCTGCACTGTACAGAGATCTCCGTTGAAACATTTAAACTTTTAAAAGGTCAATCATATGGTATTGACCATATGACATTCGAACTTTTAACAGTTTAATAATGTAATATACACCCATACACTATATATATATATATATATATATATATATATATATATATATATATATATATGTGTGTATATATATTTCTGCTCAACTTAGTTCACCATTTGATTTCTGCATATTCTTTTTTCTATAGATTTAAAAATGTATTCATAATGTATCAACATCTTAGTGGCAAAATGGAGAGAAAATGGTGTGCTCTGTTAAATGTATTACATGCTAATTTCTTTCATTGTTTTTCTTTTGATAATGAGGTGGTAAAGCTTTTATTTCACTTAGATGTTCTCAGTACTGAGCTATGCCTTGCAACTATGCATATCATTTAAAAGTAGGTTTGGATGTCTGCTTGGAAGTTAGTTTGAATTATTAACAGTTACTTTCTGACTCTGTCAACACAAGCAGGATGAACTGAGATTAGTCTTGATGACTTAAAACATTCATTTCAAAATATTGATAGCCTTGTGTGACACAGAATAATTACCTATATGCTCCCAAATTCACATGCTTTATGAAGCCAATAAGTGTATTACCATTGCATTTATTTTCTTATGACTGGATAGTACCAGCAGTTTAGTTAATAATTAGTGTTGATGCATTTAGGGAAGTGTAAGCTATATTAGCTGCTAATGAAACAATCAATTGATCTAGAAGTAGTAAGGAGCTATTATCATAGTAATATATAACTGATGTGCAGGAACCTAATTTCTAGAAAAGGGAAAAGGGAAAGAAGAATAGAAAGAAAGGAAAAGAAGTAAACAAATATACAAAAATTCAAGAATTGAAAGCTGAAAGCAACATCAAGATCTATAAACAAAACTAGCAACAGAAGTACTCAGCTCAGTGTAGCCTGGAATCAGCTTGTTTTTCCCTTTTCACCAAAATAAACAGATTGTGTGTGTGCGCGCGTGTGTGTGTGTGTGTGTGTGTGTGTGTGTGTGTGTGTGTGTGTGTGTGTGTGTGTGTAGATAATATATATATATATATATATATATATATATATATATATATATATATATATATATATATATATATTTACGGGTCTACCTGATAACACCGACACGCTAAAACACCGACAATGAAATCACCAACACCACAAATCCGAAAGTTCAAAAACACAAAACTTCACATGCCCAACAAACCACAATCCCGACAATCAACAAACAAAACAAATCCCCTGTCCAAAAAGCACACATACAATACAAGCACACCAAAAACCTTACAAACCTACACTAAACCTTACATACACAACTACCTATGCACTAACCTTTACCCAAATCCTAACCCTAAGGTCCGCCACTATCGCACACTCACCTAACCCGCACCCTAACCCTAACTCACTTAACCTGCCCCTAACCCTACAGTCTGTCACTATCGCACACTCACCTGATGCTCACCCTAATCCTAACTCACTTAATCCACCCCTAACCCCACACTTACCTTAACATGTCAGTGTTCTCAGCGTTGGAATTTTCAACTGTCGATCATCTCCATTGTCGATCTTCCGGTGTCGGTGTTCTTGTCATTTGTGTTTTGTAGTTTTGCCATTATCAGGTAGACCTATATACACACACACACACACACACACACACACACACACACACACACACACACACACACACACACACGCATATACCACATTTGACAATTAATCATTATTATTAAGATACAATAAAGACCACTAAGCCTACTGTTTATTCATTTATTCATGCTATTGGACACTTATACACTTGTATATATTATTTATTTATTTCATTTACTCCTCATAATCTAGTATTATATCTATATGCCTTTTACAAGAAAAAGAAAGCAGAATGGGGGGATGAGGGAGAGAGACAGAGAGAGAAGGAATGCTGAAGTTGGGAGAAGGGAAAGAGAAAAAAATTGAGTGATTCTTTATCATTATGTAGTAGTCTATTATAAGTTTTACATACTTAATATTTACTCCCTTGGATATTATGATGTCTAATACATACTCTCATCAAATTACAATGTCTCCATTAAATAAATTATTTACTACAGAGGTCAGATAGATAAGTTAGGGTCTTCTTGCTAATTCTTCAGCTTATAGATGGCTAGGATAGTGGTGGATAGTCTGAAAGCTTTTTTTTTTTTTGATTATCTGTTGGGCTAGGAATTTTGAAAATTCCATGTTTGTAATTAATATGTGCTATTTACAACATCATTATCATTTTTCTTCTCTGTATATCTTTTTTTATCTGACCTGAGCTATTAATTTTTGTGCTCCACAATTATAAGATGCATTCTCTTACTTACTATATTACATTAAACAAACCAAGCAGCACCACAGAGGTAAAAAAGAGAGTTCTCAATAACATCCAAAACCCGGGTGGTCAGTTGAACACAGTTTATTAACATTCACGCTTATCACCACAACCTCAACTTTTCTAATCACAGAATTTAAATTTACATAGGTTTTAATGTTTAGGGTAGAGAACGAATGGAGTATATTGTATAATTGTTTTTAAGGTGTTGCACAACTAGATGATTTATGTGAGGTGAGCATGTATATATTTAGTATTTTAATTGTATTTATAATTGCATTTTAAGTATCCACAATGTTTATGGTGTTGTCAGTTAAATGATTGCTTTTTTCAATGAATCTATTTAAATGTATTTAAGAGATGTATATATACAAGGTGGAGAGTATTATGTTTCTTGTCTGAAGAAGTCATGCCTTTGTGGACAAAAATGCAATGATACTGTTAAGCATTTATGTTAATAAATTGTGTTCCACTGACCACCCAGTTTTGGATATTATTGAGAATTCTGTCTTTTTTTTACCTCCATGGTGTTGCATGGTGTTGCATGGCTAATTTATTGGTTTTGTTTTTCAGCACCATTTTCTCCTTAGGTTTTGGTGTCACTATATTACATTGCTTTCTTTCTTTAAAACTAGTAAAGGAACAAAAATAAGCAATTTATCATATAGATGGATTTATTATTGTTAACTTTAAATTTGATGGTTTAAATAATCCAAAGAAAAGATCAAATTAGATACATTATCTAAATATGAATAAAGCTCAAGTAGTTTTACTTCACAAAACACACCAATCAAATGGAAAAGGATATTTGTAGCCCAGACAAATACATATTTCTAGTTTAATCTTCTTTAAAACTAAGAAAAGATGAGTCATGATTCTATGGAAGAGAAATATAGAATTTCCATAAATTAATTATAAATATGATGATCAAGAAGGTTTTCTTACCTTTATAGTTTTTAAGTTTAAGAATAGGCTATGGAATCTAGTAAATATCTACTTGTTTCCAGGTATGGGGCAAAGTCTTGCCAAGAAACATCTAGACTTTATTCTTGATAACTGTAAAGGCAATCTAATTATAGGTAGATATTTCAATTGCATATTGGAAGATTTTGATACTAGGAATATGAGGAAACTAAGGCTGACCTCTACTGCAAAACACTCATAAAATGGAGAGAATCTTTTAACTTAAATGATATATTCAATATGAATGACTCCTGTTAATTTCTTTTTTCTCATTGGGATAATAAATATGGCACACAGACCAGAATAGCTTGAATAATAGCTTCTCAAGATATAATTTCTAGAATATCAAGTTTTAATATAATTCCTTGTCCTTTTTCTGATCATGATGCTTTTATTCTAAAATGTCAGACTAATATCAAAAGATTATCCTTTTTCACTAAAATTACTGCATATATAACAAATGCACGGAGTTTAAACCTTGGTAAATCTCTGAAATAATTATTTTTCTTGGAATCTAATAATACATTTGACATTAATATAGTTATGATTTGTGATTTATTAAATGCCTACATTTTTGGTAAAAATTTAACTTGGTATACAATTATAATTAAGTAATGGGCCTCAGAACTATAAAACATTCAATCAGAACTCCTAGACGCAACATCTAAAAATATTAAAAAATATAAATCTATCATAAAAGAGCTAGAAACTTTAAATATACAATATGTTGACATTTTATCTCATAAATATGGCCTTCAAAAGACTAAAAATGGACTCATATTCTCTGTCACCCAAATATATGCATAATCCATCAAAAATGAGTTAAGATGCAATAAAATATTAATAATATTTTAGAAGTTAGGCATGAAAGAATTAAAGAAAACACCACAGATAATGGGTACATTTTTAATGTTTTTAGACTTCAGTACACATCTCAAAATCTAAATCCTAATTCTCAAACTAAAACTCCAATATTAAATCTTGATCATCTTAATATTAATAAAGACAACTTACATAAACACATTTGTTATAAAGAAATTGCAGATAAAATAAAAAAAAATCAAAATCTAACAAATCTCCAGGTATGGATGGGATAATAATAGAAATGTATAAACTCCCCCTTATTGTATCTTTTTCATAACTTGTTGATATTCAGTCTCATGAAACAGTTCCACTTTCCTGGAAATATTCATTAATTGCTCCTATATCAACAGAAAACAAAAACAACAACTTTGCTCTTCTTACACATCTATTTCACATTTAAATAAATATTGTAAGATTTTCATGTCTATTATTACTGATAGAATAAAAGAACCTATAGCTCAGATAATCAATTCTGATCAAACATGTTTTATATATCAAATACAAACTCATGATAATATTAGATGCATATTGACTGTCATAGATTTTTATCAATAGAAAAAATGAAGAAGCTTAATTAATTAGTCTAGATACTGAAAATGCCTTTTCTTTTTTGAATTGGAATTATTTATTCAAAATTGTAGATCTATTTGATTTTCCTAAAAGTTTAATTTTACTTTAGCACATATTTATGAGAATAAGGTTGCATCTGTTAAAAGTGTCCCCTTTAGTTCAGAATATATTTCTCTGACTAAAGGTAATAAACAAGGTTGCCACCCTCTCCAATTCTATTTGGTTTAGCCATAGATTTTTTTTGCTATTTTAACTCAGACAAATCCAAATATTATTGGCATATGTATTTTTAATCATCATTCATCTAAAATTGTTATTTGCAGATGATATATTATTAACACTTCCAAATTCAAGATCATTTTTTTTGAAGTAGAATCTACAATAAAACAATTTTGATGTATTTCTAGTCCCTACTTTAATCAATCTAAATTGAAATTGTATAGCATTTAATAAAAAGAAAAAACTCAAATACAAAGAAAATAATATTATGGGCAATCAAGTCACCTCACGTGTGTTTATGTATGTGTGTGTATATATATATATATATATATATATATATATATATATATATATATATATACATACAAACACAAACACACACACACACACACACACACACACACACACACACACACACACACACACACACACACACAAACCCTGTCTCTTTTTCCAAATAAGCAACATATCAGTGAAATAAATAAACAACTATTAAAAATTTGCTGGTTTCCTAATAAATCTAGAATAATATTTCTTCATCACATTATGCCATGGGATCTTGGGCAAATCAATTTTTCAGCTACTGATGTTTATATTAAAGCATCACTTTTTGACATTATTTTAAACGGGATTTATCCTAATTATAATTCTAACTGAAAAACTTTATATTTAACTCTTCTAAAATAAGAACGATGTAATAGGGAATAATAATTCAACTAATCTAGATAATTTCTTTTGGCATTATCTTTGTAATTTCATACAGTATAATATTTCTCCTCCTTCAAACTCAAGCTGTTTAAATTTTATATTAAAGTCTTTTAGAAACATCATTATCTCTAATATAGATGTTAACATCTAGTTTAAATCTATAATTCCTTATAACATCACCAGAAACTTTTTAAATAAAGCACACAGTCACAAATTTGCCATTTGGGAAACCAAGAGTTTTGTCTGTTGGTAACATTGTTTTAAAGGACTGAAAGCCAGTGATGCTCAAGAACTTTTTATATCATTTGACTTGAACCCCCAGGATTGGTTATTATTACAAATTGTGAAAACACATACAGAGGAACTATGTCTATCTCTCACTCACTCACACTTTAAAGAAAATCCCAGATTAATATATTTTCTCTATGAAAGTATATATAATAACTCAGAAATTGGTAATTTCATTTCAAATCTTTACAAAATATTTACAGAAAATAAAAATCAAATTTAAATTTTAAATTATCTAACCATATCACATTGGGTCATACCTCTTATTTTATCTCGCAGAATAAATCTCAAACATTATCGTCTGTCAAATGTAGCTGTTGATCTCACCCCTTGCACATATTTCATGGAAATATTTTACACAGAACCTTTTTAACTCCAAATAAAATAGCCAAATTCAATGGAAATTACAATATATCGTGTTAGAGATGGTTAAAAGAATGTAAAGCTGATTGTTACACGTTTTCTTTGACTTTCCTCCTTGAACTTTTTTTGGTTTAATATAGACATTTTTTTAAAAAAGCTTTATTTTCTGATACTTTTTCATTATCCAAGATTTTAATCTTATTTAATGTATATGATGGAGGTTATCTGCAAAATGTTAATCTTTTTCTCTGATGGAGAATTCTTGCAGTGGCAAGGAAGTATATTACTAGAAAGTGGAGATAAACAACATCACTGTTTTTTGAAGTCCTTCTATCCTTCTTAAGAGAAACAGCACTAAGACAGACTAAAGTAAAAGAACAAAGGATTCATCCCAATTAATTTACTAATAATCCTTGGACAGAAGTGATATCTCTTACTGACTTTTATCAACAGAATTCTGCTTCTAATGCTTAAAGAAGTAAAGAAAGAGGAAAATTAAAAGATATTCCCCTGGATTCAGCAAGCCCTGCATGACATGCATGATTAGTGTAAGAGGTAATGTTGGCAATATGGAGGCCGAATGATCCATGTACATGCCTGTTTGACGTGCACGAGCGCTTTTGCACTAGTCCTGCATGTTCCCAGCCCCTGTATGCAAATTACCCCATTTGCAGGTGAAAACCATGCAAATGTAGTAAATCTGCTATCCAGGAAGCTGGAATCAAGCCGTGCAGGACTAGTGTAATCTGTTGAAATGTACTCAGTTAGTAACCGAGTACAGTTTTGCAAAATCCAAAATGGAGACATAACAGCTCCAAATAAAGGCTGCATATCTTTGAGGAAGCTTGCCAATGGCCACGTATAAGGCCATTGGCATTGCAAATAATACAAAAAGTAAAATATTCATCCTTTATTGCATTTCCGCCGATCTCAGCTATTTAAGCATAGGGCAGTGGAGTGCAAATGGGATCGGTGGGAAAATAAGAAAATAAACCTAAAACAAACATTCTAACTAAAATCAGTATTCTGCCATGCAAGTCAATAGCAGGCAAAAGACAACCTGGCCAGTGAATAGTGGATGTTAAGGGGGGAGGCTCAATGTGACACATGTAACCATGCATTAGCAAGCAATTCTATGCAAATGAGGGGAAGGATAGTGAATCCCAGTTTTCCCCAACATGTGAGGCAGGTCGCAACAGTGTAAGAGTATGAATAGCTGAGTGCAAGGCTAGGGGGTAGGTGACATCATGGGTGGGTGTGTCAGGTATACTGTAAGCAGATTGGAGGCCTGTGGCTTGGGTGTGCTCCTAGCATAGCACAGCTAAGCTAGGGTGTGTGTCAAAACTTGCATAACACGCTCTACAAAGTGTAAGCAGGTGTGCATGCCATGCACCAGGCTCTACAGGAAGAAAAATGAAGTTAAACCAGGAAATAGCAGCAATGTACACATTTGAGTGCTCTGTTTGCACGACAAGCTCACAGGCTCAAACAGGGAGGCAATGGGAATGGAAAACAACAGTAGGAAGGTACTTAAGGAGAACTAGCCTAGCTGGCAGGTGAAATGTATCAGAATCAGCCAATTACACAAGCAGCAGCCCAGCCCAGCCCAGAACACTACTATAAACTAAGCAAACAACTTCCCCACTGGTGTTTCCCACACTCTACACCATCGGTGTATACAAGAGTGGAAATCTTAACAAACAAACCTACAAAATGAGAAATGCTGCAGCAGGCAACATAGAACAAAATGTGCAAGAGGCTGAGGGTGGTAAGGATGTGAATGCCGAACAACCCACAGTGAGGAGATGAAGAAGAGTGTACAGACCCAGGGTAACTTACCAGGGGCTATGTGAGCTGGAGATAGTGGAGCACTACAGGGTGGACAGAGACCTCCTACAGCAAATAATTGAGCTGTGCCAGCCACATCTGACACGCCAAACAGACCGAGGGGAACCCATAAGAGTGGATACCAAAGTATGTGTAGGCCTAGGTATACTAGCCACAAGTACATCCCAAAGCACAACTGGGGATATCATGGGGATCTCACAGGCATCAGCATCCAGAGTATTCCACCAGTTCCTGGATGCCATGTCAGCACATGCCAGAGAGCATGTATATTTCCTCAACACCCTTGAGGTGTTGACCAGCAATATACATCTCTTCCACCAAATAGCATAATACCCTGGGTAGTGGGTGCTATAGACTGCATGAACATATGCATCAAAGCACCACCCAGTGAGCAGGGTAGGGCCTACATCAACCACAGGTGCATCCCCCTCCATCAACTGCCAGGTCGTATGTGATGCCCAGGGCATTATAATGAATGTGTGTGCTGACTGCCCTAGAAGCTATGACAACTCCCACATATGGCATCTGATGCAGCTGTACCAGAGATTTGCCAATGGGGACATCCCCTATGCTCACCTAGTGGGGGATGCTGGGTACACACTGGAGCCATGGCTGATGGCACCCATCAGAAATGCACACACACCTGAACAAGAACACCATAATGAGGCACAAGCACAGGCCAGATGTATAATAGAGTGTGTGGTTGGGATGCTCAGGTCATGGTTCCAGTGTCTGGACACATCCGGTGGAGCCTTGCAGTATTCACCAGCTACATGTACCCAAATTGTTATGGTATGTGCTATGCTACACAATATGATCCTGCGGAAACAGCTGCAGCAGGAACAGCATGGGGCAGGGCCACACAGCCCCCCACCAATGTCAAGGCCTGTACAGGCACAGAGTGACTCAGAGCAGGAACAACCTGAGCCTGCCCCAGTAGGCAGAAGAGGCATGCCCAATATGCCCTGGCCTTGGCAAAGAGGCAACACATAGCACATTCACTGACACAGTAGGGTCCCAGGGAATGACACCTCTCTCTGACTCACACATACAGTAAAAGGGATGCCAAACATGACACCACCTGTGCTCAACCATGTATAGGGAGTGTACTATGTGCATCCGACATAGGCAGCCCTCCAGCATCATCTGCAAGTCTGGCACACCCACAAGGGAAGTCAATCAACCTACCAATTGGCAAATGGAGTAGAATTTGTTGTTACCTGTAGCTATGGTATGGATGTGAGCATGCAAGGGAATTGGGTGGCTGAATGTTACAGCAGCAGACAGTAGACACCCATAGTGTCACCCTGACATGTGTAACACATACTGGAGTCACCATAGTAGCCAGTACTACACAGGGTGACAAAACCCACTGCAGGTATTGTGCTGAGTGACATGTGTGTCCATATGACCCACACATGCCAGTCAGGATGGTTCACATACCCAACAACTGTCACAGCTAGCAGGACAGGTGTAGACAAACCTAAACAGGGTCTGTGCCATGGCCCCAGAATGATGGCTATGCTTAACCCCACCCCCAGGCCTACACAGATAGACCACAGTAGGTCAGGCAGTGGGATGTTAGTTCTGAAGAGTAGGAAGTCAGACAATAATATGTAGGGCAAACAAAGCCACGATCTGTAGTACACTGGTGTGCCTCTAGTCAGCATGATAATTAGCAAAACAGAATGAAATGGAGTACATGACATACCAGTACAGTCATAGCAAATGTGTACAAGTGTCATTTGTGCCCCCCATCCTACATAGCAATGTAATAACATTCAGGTGTGCCCCCCAACCCTATGTAGAAATAGTTAGGTGTGCCCCCCCGTCCTACATAGTAATGTAATAACAGTCAGGTGTGCCCCCCTACTCCTGTGTATAAATGTACAAACAGTCAGGTGCGCCCCCCCTCTGCTATGCAGAAATGTTTTAACAGTCAAAGCCAACCAATCAATGGATACCCTGCAGAACACAGCAAGCTTTCTCTTGGTGTACAACACAAAGGTCAGCACTGCAGCACAAACTACCTGGACACGATCCACACATCCACTACAGATGGCCATACAGGGAATGCTCACACACACAGAAATGAAGGCAATGTCTGTCAACAACATACTGAAAGGACATACTGGGCATGCTCACACACTTAGAGAAATGAAGGCAATGTCAGGGAACAACATACTGAAAGGTCATACTGGGCATGTTCACACACTTAAACACACGAAGGCCATGACTGCAAACACCAGTGTACCAGACATATGTGGCAGTTGCAGATGTTAGTGCAAATACTTGTCAGTATGCACCTCTCATGCCTTGCACACACAGTGGATAGGAATACAGACATATATGTCAGGGTGACACACTATAATAAGCCAAAGGTAGACATACATAGCTGTGTGGAAAGGGTGACTCTGACAAGGAGCCATCCAGGCCTGTCCCACCCAGTACACAGCCAAAGGCCCCCAAACACATGAGGTGCATGTGTTACTCACTGCAGATACTAGCCACCAGTATCTGTCAGCATGACAGACTATGTGATGCATGTGCCAGCAGTGCAACATGACTGTACAAGGAAGTAGTCATCTAGCAGTGGTATACACGTATCTGTGAAATATGACCTCATTTATGCCCGCATGTGGCATGTCAACCCGTACATGAATGGGTTATGGCCCATGCACATATTACCCTCCCAAAGCTCTAATATGGCAAGCCTGTTGAGGTAATCCAATGTGAAATACACCTTTGGGAGAGCTGTAAATCTCCGTGGCATGTCCCATAACTGTGTACTGCTGTAGTGTGATAAAGCACCTCGGTAGATGTTCTAACCCCAGACTTGGCAACTGTGTGTGTGTGTTTGTGTGCATGTCTGACTGCATAGAGAGCAATGCTTTTTAGGGTACTCACACTCCTTACAATTCAAATACTCAACTTTGGCAAGGCTGCTGATGTCACCTACCTAGAAATACACCTCTGGGAAGGTTGTAGCCCAGTAATCTGTGTAGCGTGTCCTGTATCTGTGTAGTTTGATAAAGTAGCTAGGTAGGTGTTCTAACTCCAGACTTGGCAACTATGTGTGTCTGTCTTTCTCTGACTGTGGAGCGTGCAATGCTTTTTAAGGTACTCACACTCCTTACAATGCAAATACTCAACTTTAAGGCTGCTGATGTCACCCACCTAGAAATACACCTCTGGGAAGTTTGTAGTTCAGTAATCTTCATAGTGTGTCCAGTAACTGCTGTAGTGTGATAAAGTAGCTAAGTAAGTGTTCTAACCCCAGCCTTGGCAAGTGTGCGTGTTTGTGTGTATGTCTGACTGTGTAAAGTGCAATGCTTTTTAGGGTACTCACACTCCTTGCAATTCAAATACTCAACTTTGGCAAGGCTGCTGATGTCACTCACTTAGAAATACACCTCTGCGAAGGTTGTATCCCAGTAATCTTTATAGCACATCCTATAACTGCGTACTGCTGTAGTGTGATAAAATAACTAGGGAGGTTTTCTAACCCCAGACTTGGCAACTGTGTGTGTGTGTGTGTGTGTGAGTGTTTGTGTGCATGTCTGTCTCTGACTGTGTAGAGTGCAATGCTTTTTAGGGTACTCACACTCCTTACAATTCAAATTCTCAACTTAGGCAAGGCTGCTGATGTCATCCACCTAGAAATACACCTCTGGGAAGGTTGCAGCCCAGTACTCTCTGTAGAGCGTCCTGTAACTGCGTACTACTAGATTGTGATTTAGAACTGTGGTAGGGTTACATCCCCACCCATGGCAGTTCTGGATGCTTTGTGTGTTTTTCAATGTCTGTATATGGAGCAATGCATTATAGGCTAGTCACACTCAGTTCATTTCACATGGCCTACTTTGGCAATCCTGCTGATGTCATTCATTGTGAAATACAGCTTTGGGGATAGGGTTCTCTAGTAATCCCTGTGGTGCGTCCTATAACAGCTCTATGCTGTAGTGTGATATAGCCTTCTGTCAGTAGTTCTATACCCACACATGTCGGATGTGGATGTTTTGTGTGTGTCTCACTGTCTGTGTAGGGAACAATGCATTTTAGGCTAGTCACCCATAGTACATTTCAAATAGCCTACTTTGGCAATCCTGCTGATGTTATTCATTGTGAAATACACCTTTGGGGAAGGAATACTTCAGTAATGTGCATTGCGCCCACTATAACTCCATAGTACTGTGGTGTAATAAACTAGTTAGGTAGGGGTTCTGCTCCCATACATGATAGATGTGTGTTTGTAACTCATATTCTGTGTAGAGGTGGTTGTGAGTGTGTGACACATGTGGCCAATGTGGAGCTGGTTTTGCATATTTCTTACATGGTGGCCCTACTACATATTACAATGTCCACTGTACAGGGATACCAGGTGTGAAATAGCTGAGAGGCTGAGGTGCAAAGCCATGTCTATAAATGTGACATCAAGTCCAGGCAATCACAGTTAGTAACCCCAGTATTACCCAGAGCACACTCCCAACCCATGTCTCATACACACACACATGCCTAGGCAACAGCCAATATGTGGGTAGTACACTGCATATTGGCCACTGCTAGCAACTATGGAGTGATAGCAGTGGGCTACAGAGGGCATGTCACCCTATCCATCTGTCCAATATGCACATACATGCTGACAGTGCACCTCCCCCATGTTCCCCAATGGACACCTGCACCACCTGTGATGCCATCACATGTGACCCACAATGGACATACCATGCCTGACAACATGCCTTGTATGGACAGATGCCACTGACACCGGGGAATGATGTTAGCATGCTGTCAATGTAGGTGCAGAATAAACCTGCTGCCCATTACCAGTCCCCACCACAGGTGGGTAAGACTGGCACATATGATGCTAATCTGTGTTCACGACATGGGCCAGACACCCCGGGTACAGTTCCACATGTCACTGTACATGCATGTGGGAGGTGTGCACATCCCAGACACCATCTATGTCATGGACTAAGGTACACATACATGGCAAGTGATACACAGCATTGGCCACACACAATAGTCACCCAGGTGACTGGATGGGGGATACAATACCCACCTGTGTGGACAAATGTGGACACTACAGCCCTGAGACACAATGCAGACCATTGTCATGTGGCCCAATGCCAAGGTAAACCCATCGTTGACCCTTGTATAGCCTGCTGCCACAGTCGACCACCACACACCCATGCAAACATGCACCCATGCATGTCAGTAATGGCACCCTGTGTGTTTGTCTGTGTGTTGTATGGTGCGTATGTTCACATCCACACTCACTACAACCCCCATAGGCATACTGAAGCATGCTGTCTGATGCCAGACACCTCCTCATACCCTTTGCCCATACAACCTCCGTATGACCCATGTGGTGCATGTGATACCTGCACAGAGATGTGTTGTGGCAATCCTGCTACAGATGAGTTGTACTCCTGGCCCTGCCAACTGTGTCAATGTGTGTGTCTCCCTGTGAGAATGTGGCTGTGTTGATGTTGGCACCTGTTCATGTGGACAGGCACGTGTACATCAACAACCGTATAGCTACCGTATCCCTGTTGCAGATGCCACTCACCATCACATATATGTTCTGAGGGCTATGGAACAGGTAACCCATGTGGTGCATCCAATAACTGCATCAAACTGTGATAGCATTACATGGTTGTCAGGGGTTTTATACCTGTGTTGGTAGGTGTGTGACACAAACAAGCTGCAGTTTTAATCTCCCACCCCTCACTAACATGTTTTTGCCTCGGTCTGCTTCTCCTACTCCCTTTATGGTGGATGCGGAGACCTACACCTGCTTTGCTTAGGCAGCAGCATATGTATTTTAAGTGATGCTCAGGATCAGCTGATGGCCTCTGCATAAATTGCAGCCCTTCCCTAGCCGATTGCATGTGGAACAGCTGTGGTAACATTCCCATAGCCAATTGCATGGAACCACACTCCAATATCTAGAAATATCATGTTGGTGTTGACCCTTGTCATTCACTGTGAGCAGGAACTACATCTGTTGGTTGGCAAACAGCATCTGAGATGGATTGGGAATTTACCTCTAAAAAGATACACTGTGGAAACAGAGCAACACACAGGATGAGGATGTGCCTGACCTTACTACAGACTGTAAGTGCTGCTATACTGCATGTGGAGTACTGTTGGTTTAACAGTGTGTGTGTGGATATGACTTTCCTACATGTCTCCATACCTGCCATGTCAGTTCCATGTTTATGTGGAATCCCCATTTGCAGGGTCATCTGCAGACAAGGCAGTGTGTTGTGCCTGTGGTTTCATGTGTTACCAACGGAGCATCTATCTGTGGACTGCAGATGGTAGTGTGAGGATTGCAGTCTGTAGATGGTGAATGCCATGACAGTTACTGGCTTCTTATCCCTCATAGGGCATATGTTGCCACAAACCCTGTTACAACAGTATATGTATGAGGTTATCATAGCAACATGTCATTATTGGTCCTGTGTATGTGCTGCCAGCCACAACCCTGTTGACCTGTGTACATATGTTATGCATGATGTGGTGTGGATGTGCTGTACACCATAAGTAGTGTCATCATATCTGCTAACAAGCCAGTGAGATATCAGACTGCTTCACATGTTATGTAGAGTAGGGGTTATATGTGATGACATAACATGGACATTCTGTGGATGTTTGTACAGTCCTTCCTGTGTGTGGGATCAGTGTTACAGACAGCAGGTAGCAATACCTCTTACAAGAGAACCGGCACACTCAGGGCAGCTACATATTTGTAGGTTAGCCTCGAATTTGATTACTTTGTGTACGCAGTGCTTACCGTCGTGCAGACACAAACCTCCAGTGACATCTGCCTACAGATAGTTTGCATCAGATTTGCTGAGCCTGTAAACGTAAACTCACACAAACCTCTGGTTACATCTGCCTACAGATAGTTTGTATCAGATTTGCTGAGCCTTACACTTAAGCTCGCTTACCAATGCTGACATATGCTTACTACAGCTTATTGCTGCTTAACCTTACTACTGCTTTATGCATTATGATACCGACACCTCACATGTGCATTTCCTGCAGTACTCCAGGTTATATATATATATATATACATGTGTGTTATTTCATGGCTACAGTACTCCAGTTCATAGATATATGTTATTCCGTGGGTTATGCAACATACATATTACCCACAATGTGGTTTGGCATGGGAAATGGTATATTTCAGCACCTTCCCTGTGTTCCTCCTCTCATTTCTTGCTGACATCCATGGGCCAGTTCCATTAGTATGGGTTCATCCAACCCCAGCATGCCTCGGTCCATAATTGTCATACCCATCATTTCCTCCCCCCTGTTCCTCCTCCACATCAATCATCCTTTCTACAGGTTCCAGCCGAATCTAACCACACCACTACACATCGCCCATGCTCCACCTCTCGGGACCCTTTGCATGAGTTGTCTCAACCCATGGATCTTCAGGCTTCCCACACATGTAGTCCGCGAACATACATTACCGTCTTTGCTTACCTTTGAGGTATGGTATGTTACCCCGAGGACTCCTTTCAGCAGAATTTCTGGGGTCGTCCCACTAGGGACGAAAATGCATTTGTTTAAGATTAGACTTAGCAGGTTGACACTGTGTATCCCACAGGTAGTATCCTGCCAGTAGTCTGGGAGGCAGTGCTGCGCTATGCTTAGCAGAGCATATTGTTTGTATGCATGATATTTGCCTTTTGGCATTGATTTCCCCTTCATCACTTGTTATATATGTGTCTTGTATCCTTGAGACATGTGTACTTACACTGTATGGGGTCCTGGGAACTTCTACACTTAATTACAATAACACCTCACATCTGGACTTACTGCAGTACTCCAGTTCACATATGTATGTTCTGTAGTTAGTTATGGCACATATGACTGTCTACCGATGCCTTTCACAGGTTCAGTTTGGTTGTACTATAGTGAGTTCATGTTTGCTACTACCTCATTCCTCTGTACCTCTGTGATGGCTTGGTGGATAGCTACTGGGACTATGGTGTATAGGGTATTGGGTCCATGACCTGCATGGCTGTTTTTTTTGTTGCTGGGCTGACAAAGACCCATTGGATACAGAGTGATCACTTTAAAGCAGTTGTACGGCCTTAAGCCCACTTACTAGTGCTTACGTATGCTTACTATTGCTTATTTGTGCTTACACCTGCTTACTAGTGCCTTATTCTGTCTGACACTGATGCATCACATGTGCATTTCTTATTGTACTCCAGTATATATATATATATATATATATATATATATATATATATATATATACTATTTAGTGGGTTTTGCAACAAAACTATTGGTTATAACATGCTTTGACATGTAAAATTGACTGTACTACAGTGGGATTTGAACCGAGAATGCCTGCTCATCGGTCAGATGTGCTACCCACTACACTATTGCTGCTCTGGTTCATTTGCATATTTCTACCATAATTTCATACTCATGTTTCCTTCCCCTGGCCCCCGGGCTCCACTTACACAGCATCCATCTATTCTACAGTTGATAGCCCAGTCATACCAAACTTCCACACATTTCCCTCTCTGCACATCTCGGTACTCCTCCAATATACTGTCTCGATCCAAGCTTCTGCAGGCTCTTCATCCGTTTAGTCCATGTATGTATGAGCCTTCCCTTGATACTCCTCTAATACTGGTGGAGACATCGATGTGACTCACAATTTTTGTTTTGTCCTGCCAGGGGCGCACCCGTTGTTGTGTCAAGGCTAGACTTAGCTGGTCTACACTGTTTCTCCCACTGTTAGCATCCCTCCAGGGGTTTGAGAAGCAGTGGTTTGCTCACACACCTGGCCAGCCTCATCACCCGGTTCCTCAGAACTGACACCCCAGGTGTGACATTCTGTGCATGAAGCACTCACACGTGCCCCCATGGCATGCACCGTTTTTCATTATTCTCTTCAGTATTATACAAGACTACTGTTCTCACAGTATGATTGGACAGGCACTGTTCTTTGATACACATAGACTCCTCCAAATACTATGATCGAGCAATGTAGACATGGTTGCTGGTATTAATTTACATACTTACATACATTTCCTATACTGTTGAATGACTGTGCTGGATGATATGTTTGTGATAACAGCAGCTGAATGTGTATCTGCCATGGCTTAGTGGTAACTCACTTAGACTATAGTGTGCAGGGTCAGGGGTTTGCAACCTGGGAGTGCAGATTATTTTGTTAATGGGCATGATGAGAGCTGTTGGCTACAGAGTGACTAAGGTACTTTAGAGCAATTGTAGGCAGGTATGTGCTGGTTTGCACAAGGTACAGCATTGCTGATCTCCGGTTGCGGCATCTTACACTGAGTTAGCTTCTACATTGCTTAACTAGTGTGGGCATTGCTTACTGCTGTCCAAATAGGCTTAAACCTGCATGCGCCTGCATACCCCCTAGCTACTTCATGTATGTAGCTTATATTTGTTGACCGGGGCAATCTGACTGGATGCTTGTCCATTTTCAGTGGTGGCCTGGGGAGTACAGCCCCACAGTAAACCCCAGCTACTCATTTCAAGTAATACTGAGGTGTTTACATTCATAGAGAGTAACAGACTTAACATAGCTATGTACCACATTCTTCATGCTTAGTTTACGTTAGTATGTCGTTATTATACATGCTTAGGTCAGGTTTACATGTCAGGTATGACTGTTAGCAAAGGTTAGATTAAGGTGAAGATGAAGTCCAGTTTAACAGTTCTGGATAGGTTACACTCAGGTATTCGGGTTAGGGTTAGTTATTCCATACCTGTGTGGTAGAGTAGAAGAGAATAGTGAAGGAGTAGGTAGGTAGGTAGAGGGGGTGACATTGTAACTGTATATTAGCCTGTTGGAATAATTGGTAGGGGAGCAATAGGGAAGGTTTGACAGATGTTGGGATTTATATGCGAGGCAGGACAAGAGGTGTCGGTTTCACTAGTTGATGTAGGGCTATAGAGTGTAAGTTGGGGGGGAGGATTTTGCCAGGTGGTGAACATGTGCTCATCCAAGTGTGATTGTGGTGTTCCTTCATGTGTTATTTACATGTGTCCTTTGGGACAGCTGAGGTAATACATGTGGGTAGGGGATTCCAGATTCTGCCAGTATAGTAGGGGAAGAGGGTGTCACCTACCTGTAACTTTAAACAATAGAAATGGAAAAGGGGTTGATAGGTAAGTGGTGTTCATAGGCACAAAGAGGGAGAGATAGTAGGAGAATTATCCAGGGATGTGCAGAAAGGCTGAAGGGAAGGTTGATTTCTTCTACAGCAACAGCTGTGCATATACACTGCATTTGGAGGTTGAGTTGGACACTCACACCACTGGGTGGGGGTGAGGACTACAATAATAACTTGTGATGCCAGTTAGATTGACTTACATGCCTACAGTGGGGTGTTGCGACCATGTGTTCTTTGGTGTTATGTAGTGGGTTTTGCAAAAACACATCCAATTACACCATACTTTGCCATGTAAAATAGACTGTGCTACAGTGGGACTCATACTAGGAACGGCTGCTCGTTAGGCGGAAGCTCTGCCCAATTCGCACTGTTGCTTACATCCCCGGGGCGGTCCGAATAGAATCGCTCTAGCCAACACCTGCATGCCTCGGCCCATAATTTCATACCCATAGTTCCCCCATGCCCCTCTTCTACAGCACTCATCCTTACTCTGGGTGCAGGTCAGGTCTAACCACACCACTACACACTGCCCATTCTCCACTTCTCAGGATCCATCTCATACGTTGCCTCAACCCATGGGTCATCAGGCTTTCCCAACCTTATAGTCCGAGTACATACATGTCCTGCCTTGATGAATCATTGCACGGACAGGACTCTGATCATCAAATCTTTTTGGGGTGTCCCGCAAGGGACGCTCCTGTCTCTCTTGCAAGATTAGACTTGGCGGGTCCACAGTGTTCCCCCCACTGGTTGTGTCCTGCCTGTGGTTTGAGGAGCAGTGGACTGTTTACATTGTTTGTGTGTTTGTTTGTATGTTTCCCTTGTCTGGCTGGGGGGGTAATGCTACGTGTTACACATATGCTGATTGGGCCCCTC
>NC_056734.1:43884728-43914728 GCF_019279795.1 Protopterus annectens
CTGCTTTAACCGTAGCTAAGCAATAGGCACACATGCACACCTATGGTTAGCTGTACTCAGAGTTTTAGAGGACAATACAGGGTTTTTTCCTTTTGATTTTTATGTCCTGTTGCTGTTGTACACATGGGGGACTGTTGGTGGGGATATGTGGACACCTATGAGCGGTCTCGCTCATTTATTTCCACTTTCTGCTGTTCAGCATTGCAGGGCCATGTTTATTCTTAGATATTATTCTTATTGTTATACATGCCCCCTGCACTCGTACATGCTTTGTGTAAGCCTGGGAGCTCGTGCAGCACACCTTCATTAATATGCATGGCACACTGCCGTCCTGCTCCTAAATGGGTGCTTCCATGCAGGACTAGACTAGTCCTGCATGGAATATTAGTAAATCCGGAGGATTGAAGTGATTTTTTTTTTTTTTCCTTTTTTTTAACCTACAACAATATACATGCTGTACTCAGGCCTTTATATATATTATACATAGTTTAAATCTATTTGTCATTTGTAATTTTATTATTTTATCATTATCATTATATTACTATATTACTTTATATTACTATCATTATATTATTATATTACTATAATTATATCCATCCATACTCACTTAGAAAAAAGAACAAGAGTTTCTTTGAATATAATTCAAATGGTCTTGCATGTCCACAGTAGTTTTTTATTGCATAAATTTTGTACATATGAAAAAGTAGACAAACTGCACATATGCATTATTCAGGTATGTTAGTGGTACATTCAAATTACAGAAAGGTAGAACACAGATACCACAGTCATGAAATTACTGATGAAAGATTTCATACAATACTCTGAATGTATGAACCTTTCACTAGCAATTAATCATTTTGTTATAGTCCTAAAACTAAACCTGTATTTAATGTATGTGATTTAATTTCTAGTGTACTATGCATACATCTTATATGAATCAGTTCTTTCAGTCTGTTGACATATGTACTATCCATATAAAGCATATATTTTGGAATGCTTACATTTTTGGGAATATATCTGGTTTTCTCAGTCACTACCTCCAATTACTATTTGAGCTAATTACATATAATTTTTTCTTTTCTCATTGAGAATATTGTTTTTCTTTTTTTTTTTCCTAACACTGTTCTTCCTTATTTTGTTTCAGCTTATTGAATTATATTATGTACCAAAATGAAACACTTGGACAATGAGTGAAGATCTAAGAAGTGTTTCTCCACACAGCCCATAAATGCTGAATGCTAATATCATAATAATTCCACAGTGGGCTGATACCACAGGTCTTTACAAATAGATCTTTTTTAAAGCATTATGTCATATCAAAATAAATGTGATTTCTTTATTCTCACTGTTCACCCTTATCACTTTGGTTCCCAACTCATAACATTAACTACTCTCTGCAATTCAAGCTCTGCTTCTAAACTTCCTCCATGTGTGGACTGTACAGGAGATTGTAAAGGAAGCATAAATACTTGCAACATAAACTTTTAAAATGCATCTGATAAAAATATTTACAATGAAAGCGATAACCCCAAGGTAAACAATTACTTTCAGCACTGTGTATATGCTGTTATCTAGAGCATTAAGATATCAGATGGAAATATATAAGTGAATGGGTATTTGAAGCACTCCAAGTCTTTCTTTAAGTAATCAACAAGAAACAATTGAGACTAATGATAAACAGCAACTGTGGCAATTGTGGCTGCAGTTTCATATCCTAGCCATCAATTAATTAAATGATCTTAAAAAAATATAAAATTTTAAGATATATGGAAAAGGGCAATTAAGCATGAAAGCAGTAAACATCAGAATTGGCTGCTTCAGACTTCAGTAATTTTAAAATGCTGCAGTAAATTATATTTTGCTTGGGATTCATCACTGCAATAACAGTAAAATGTCTCATTACACTGGCAGTAATATCATGAAAAATTTAAAACTAGCTCTGTTACTGTCAAAGTAAATTTAATATTTATCCCGTCACCTTTCAGTACTGTTGTATGGTATAGCTGACACCAAACATTTATGGCATTTGACCAGTATATGAAAGACATTAAGGTTGATCTAAAATTCTTAACATAATAGTCCAAACACTTTCAGAGGTACAGTAATTAGAAGAACATTACTTTGAAAGAGTCATAGATGTGACTTAAGTAATCAGAGACAATGATAACCATTTCAATGTGATATTATCAGTCCCAAAACTAAGAATAATAATACGTTTTGGATCAGATAAACATTTTATTTTATTTTATCTAGTTTGTCCCATTTTTACAAATTCAAACTATTCAAATCTGATTGTTTTGGAAATGACTTTCAACAGTGGGCAAGCAAGCAATGTGAGACAAGTGGCAAATATAGGTCTACTATATATAAATATTAATCATATTAACACTTGAGTATTGTCAGTCAAAACTGACAAAGTGAAATGTCTAACATATCAGTTTATTAGTATATAATACATTGCATCCTCCATTTGGTGGACCCAGGAATATAATAGTTTGGTCAATTAAAATGCACTGTCTAAATTAAAAAAAAAATGTCTGCTTTATTATTTATTTTTGCTAAGTTCATTTCAAAGCTAAATTAAGACAATACAAGATTTTTATATAGTACTATATACAAAATGACAATGCAATCATCGGCAAAAGCTGTTTTATAGGGGAGCCTTAAAAGAAAATGCATGTCCCTCTTTCAGAAGACATGATTTCACTTTCACAATCAGCCAGAGGAGCATCATTTTGAAACACAGGGTGAAACTAGCAAATGCCATCAATGGTGACACGATAATGTCAATATGCTAAAGTGTAATGAGTAGTAATCCCTAGCTTGTCCATTCAAAATGAAGCTCATATTATGTGAAAAGTCTTGTTGTTCTTGATTAATAACTGAACTGAAAATGTGCCTTGTGATACTTAAAGACACATTGCTAACACAATGAGTTGCATTCAACCACTATCAATCTAAAAAATCTGGCTTTCAAAAACACATTCTTATTGTGCACAATTTGTGTCTTTCTGGATTTTCTTGAATTGGTGCAACTTCATGTTTTTAAACTCATAGGTAGTTACTAGGTATATGGTGATCAAAATCACTGAGGAGAGCATCACAGTTTTCCAACCAACCAAGAGCACTGTCTGGTTAAGTGACTTGCTTAGAGCCTTACAGTAAAGAAATGGAGGCTGATGAAATTAAACGTCAAACTCTAGGACTTTCTTTCGATTTTTACATATTTCATACTGGGACCAGATGATGGAATTCCTTTTCTGTAGTCAGGGGAAAGGCTTATACAACCAGTTCATGGATGATCTTTATCCCAGAGCAAGGCCATCCAGGTTCTGTTGCTGGGAATGAGCTGTACAATCAGCATAATCCCTTTCAGGTCAGTCTGTGTTTGGTCTAAAGTCAGTGATACATTTACTAGTAGTGTAAAACATGAAATACATGTTCTAAATACCTTTCACTTCACTAAATAATGTTTGCTACATCACAGAGGTGCTCTGTATAATGTTAGGTACCCATATTTATAAAAACAAGAACACCATTTAAAAATGGAACAATTTTAATAGGCTAAGCACCTTTGCCTTTGCAATTTTATAAGACTTCTTCAGAACAATACCCATATGTTGTTGTTTTTCTTTCGGCTTTTCCCGGTTAGGGATCACCACAGTGGAACTCCGGTTCGCTAATGATTGGCAATGTAAATACGCAATAATGTGTTATTGTTTTTTTTTTTCTAACAGGTTTTTATCTTTTGGTTTAAGTATCTGTTGCAGTTTCAGGAAAACAGGTCAACAAGGGACTGTTTTCCTCCAATTATTTATTTTTTTATGTTTATCTCTATACATTTCAATGAAGCTGTATATTGAAAAAATGAACATGCTTAGGCCAGAAAGTAAAATAACAGAACCCTAATACTATTTTATGAAAACATAAAAAGCAAATTAGTGATTCAATATAATCTATTGACCTAAGAGTGCTTTATTATGTAGCTTTTATTTACCACACAGAGCTTGTTTTTCCTTAGATGAGGGCTAGTCTTAGTAGAGGCCATTCTAATAAAGTATACAAGAAACCCATTCTGTTAGTTGCTGCTTCTTTATTTCTCTGCACTTCCCTTTTATTCTAAAAGGCTACTTAATTAGAAATAAATTATTAATAGAACAATCCAGTTGTAAGAGGACTTGTAGCATAGAGGAATAATATGAATTATTTATTTTCTAAAACAGAGAGTCTTACAGATCAGAAAAATTAATGGCTATGGGAGAAATACAGTGATAAATGTTGAAACTCACCTTTAAAGCATTATTTTAGGGAATGTTGTCCTCATGCATCCCACTGTGGCACATCCCTGCTACTTATATATACTGACTTTGAAATCACTGCACCTCATTGTAGGGGGCATTTTGAGTTGCTACGCCTTTGAACTTAGTATATATATATATATCCTATTCACAGTTTTCATCTCATTTCTAAAGATGACAATTATGATTCTCAGAAAATCAACAAGTATTCTTTTCTTCTAAAGCTAGGTTTTAATGAGAAGATGTTTATGGAAAAATATCTGCCTACATAAGAAATTTAAGATGTTTTGATTTATAGATTTACTTTTATTTTAAAATGTTCCAAATGTTTTGAGTTTCCAGTGCTGTGATAGGAATAGGCCCCATTCCTGAGTCAGAGTAGAAATAAAGTTCAAGAAATTAGTACTGCTTCAGTCTTTGATTTTTGCTAAGAGTGGTCTTCTCAGCACCTACAATGTGCACAGCATTACCTCCTTCTGCAGTTCATACAGAGTTTTATGTATCAGCATATTTTATTGCATTTTAAAATTATTTTTATCTTGGTCTCATTGCTTCTACTGTTGGAATGATCTGGGTACCTTTATTCCATATTGCTTTAGTTTCTGTTTGCATATTCTGGTATTTTATGACTTTCAAAGACTTTGTATCTCTCAGTGTGCAGGACACTATAATCCCTTAGGGTAGATATTTCAAGGGTTAATGATATCTGTGTCCTTTTTTGACTCTGTTGCATTGTTTAGACATGTCTAAATGCAACAGCCTTGCTACATTGCAATGCCTTTCAGTATACAGACCCTGAGTCATGAGTATATCACATCAAGGAGCACAATGTGCAGCTGTTTCTAGTGCTGTACTACAGAACTTGTATTTGTCTGCATCCCTGACTACTCATAGCCTGCTATCTTAAACCGTCACTAGTAGTTTTTTTCATCTTTTGATTTAAATTTACCTCTCAGACTTGATACTGAGGTAATCAAGTCTAAATGAGCCTGCGATATTCCAGGAGTTCTCTAAATTTCCTAATCCGGTTGTGGGCTTTCCTGTTTTATTTATTTTCTTCTGATCCTGTCCTTAATATTCTTTATTTTATTTCAGCACTTTCCTTTGTTGCTTTGATTTAAATTCCAACTCCTTTCAAAAATTCTTCTGCTAATTTGAAGTGAGACATCATCTTAGACTCATTTTGTTGGTGGTTTAGAAGCATCATTATGCGTGGCTCTGATTATGTCAACAAATATGTGTGCAGTCCAACAATTGTTAGATCTATATTCCTTCAGAATGAGGGCTATATAATATTGCACGCACACATACACACACACACACACACACATATATATATATATATATATATATATATATATATATATATATATATATAGATATATATATATATGGAGCTACTGTACTTCATCAAAATAACACTTCTTCGAAAAAGAACAGTAGACCCACACTTACATGAAAGTACACTTAACTGAAAGTGCACTTTCGCAAAGAACATTTCACTGAACTGACCAGGAACACCAAAATAATGTTTTTGCAGGGGGCAAGCCGCCCTGCAATCCCCATGTGGGAGATCGCACTACAGTGGGGAAACAGGTAAATTCCTTTTTCTCCACTGTAATGTGCTTCGGCTCCTCAGTGTTCCTTAATGATTTGTTGAACCATTCTTCGCGGAAGTGCACTTTCGGTTAAGTGCACTTTCACTTAAGTGTGGGTCAACTTCCCTTTTTCAAAATGATGTACTTTCGATGAAGAGAAGTAGACCCATATATATATATATATATATATATATATATATACACACATACATAATTTGATAAGCTTGAAGCCTTTTTTGTTTGTTTTCTTGTCCAACTGATCCATTGTTATTTGAGGGCGGTCAATCATGCCAAATCTGTAAGTTCAAACAAGAAGAACAAGTTGGTTTATAGCTTGATCTTTGTTGTTAGATGTCAGTGCATGTTTATTGCTTGCCTAAGGCTTCTAAAGTATTATGTATTAAGTCTTTCTCTCATGTATTCATGATTTATTGCTGGCATTTCATTTATTCCCTAATATTTATACACATCATACAAAATAGTGTGACAGTGGTGAAGTCTGCAGTGGGAGTGACTGATGCGTTTAAGGTGGAGTTGGGATTACATCAAGGATCAGCTCTGAGCCCTTTCTTATTTGCAATGGTGATTGACAGGTTGACAGACGAGATCAGACAGGAGGCCCCATGGACTATGATGTTTGCAGATGACATTGTGATCTGTAGTGAGAGTAGGGACCAGGTTGAGGAGACCCTGGAGAGGTGGAGATATGCTCTAGAGAGGAGAGGAATGAAGGTCAGCAGGACTAAGACAGAATATATGTGTGTGAATGAGAGGGAGGATAGAGGAATGGTGAGGATGCAGGGAATTGAGTTGAAGAAGGTGGATGAGTTTAAGTACTTAGGATCAACAGTTCAGAGTAATGGTGAGTGTGGAAGAGAGGTAAAGAAGAGAGTACAGGCAGGGTGGAATGGGTGGAGAAGAGTGTCAGGAGTGATTTGTGACAGACGGGTACCGGTAAGAGTGAGAGGGAAGGTCTACAAGAGGGTAGTGAGACCAGCTATGTTGTATGAGTTGGAGATGGTGGCATTGACAAAATGGCAGGAGTCAGAGCTGGAAGTGACAGAGTTAAAGATGTCAAGATTTGCACTGGGTGTGACAAGGATGGACAGGATTAGTAATCAGTATATTAGAGGGTCAGCTCAGGTTGGATGGTTAGAGACAAAGTCAGAGAGGCGAAATTGCGTTGGTTTGGACATGTGCTGAGGAAGGATGCTGGGTATATTGGTAAAAGGATGCCAAGGATGAAGCTGCCAGATAACAGGAAAAGAGGAAGGCCTAAGATAAGGTTTATGGATGTGGTGAGAGAGGACATGCAGGTGGTTGGTGTGACAGAGCAAGATGCAGAGAACAGGTAGAAATGGAAACAGATGATCCACTGTGGTGTCCCCTAACTGGAACAGACAAAAGAGAAGATACAAAATATATAGACACAGTACAATTCAAGTTCCTTTATATCACATTCCTGTCTCAGGTCGTTATTTTCTTGGTACTTCATCTTTCTTGCTATAAATGTTGCTTTTGTGCATATATCATAACCACATGTCATTAATATATCATCTGAACAAGTTTTAACCATTTGTAGTTTTGCTTTCAGGTAATTCTCTGATGAGCTATGCAGTTTTAAAATATCCACAAGCAAAAAGTAGATGAGATACTTTTGGACAGGACTGTTTTCTACAAGTTAAACTATGACCATTTCCTAGAATGTTAAATAAACAGCAAGGGCGCCTCTTTCCATCGGACTGTAGGACTGCAGCCCTCCCAGCAAGAAAAGGGAAAAAACGTGTTGTATATTAATGTAATACATATAATTTATTTTTTTCTAAGCTGGCTAGCTGCTTTAGCTGCAAGTCCAACTGGCTCGCTGACGCTGAAGTCCCGGAACTCGAACTGCGTGTGCTCGCTGAGTTCTGGGGTTTCGTTAAAAAAAATAATTTTCTGTAAATGAATCCAGACTGCTGTAAAACCAGTCCAGATTATGAAGCAAAGGCTTCAGTGTGATGCTCAGAAGTCAATGCGGTTTTGTAACTGCATAGAATTAGAAGGGGCTCAGACTGCCACGTCCGCAGGCACGTACATGATGTGGTGGGCTGACTGGCTGCTGATTGATTCCCACTATCTTCCTGGGCTTTATGTGCTGGGAAAAGAGTGAGAAACAGAGTAGCAGCCAGTTAAGTGACTGAGCAGTATTTTTGTTTGGAAATTTGATTTCATTGGAATTGAATTGCTGTCATTGCATTAGCAGCATTATGGAAATTGGTCATATTCCTGAGGCTAATTCTTGAAGTACAGACAGTGACAGTGAGTAAGCTGAGCTTTCCTTTCCAGAATGTCGTTGCATTTTTTTTTAAGTAGAAGGACAATGTGCTATTTTAATTTTACAGATATGTGCACTGCTAACACTAAGGTTATGAGGGAAGTAGCCTGTAGATAGTTAACTGGTACAGATTTATGTTTATTTTTCTCCCATGTTCCTACCATGAAAGATAACTGGAAAACGCTTCTGTTTAATGAGTTAATTTGCCTCTGAATACACTTATATACATGTCTGCCATATGTACATTTACAAGGATTTAGTTTACAACTGTGCAGTGATTTCCTTCCATGACTAGTCATCTTACTCCAAGGAAAATGTATTAATGAATTAATTATATTTAATGGCTATCCCCATTAGGATTTAATGCCTTTTCAGGTGCCAAGGCTATGACAGCAGAAAGTTGAAAATGAACTAATGAGCTGTCAAGACAGATCCCTTTTTCTCTCAAATACATCAGTATTTTGTTAATGCAAGAATTGAGAGGACTGTCCCACAACAGTCAGGACAAGGTAGCAGTAGACCTAGCCTAACCCAAAGACATTAATACAACTTTACTGTTCATTGTGTCTGCGAAGCTCATTTTCAGAGTATAATGTTTATTATAATGGAATATATTCCACAATTTAAGGCTATTTTAGTTGCAGTTAGCAGTAGGGTTGCCACATTTCTACTGTGCCATTTCCTGACAAACAAGCCCCGCCCCATGCACAATCAAGCCACACCCATTCTGTTTAATAGCCACACCCCTTTACTCCACCCTTCAGCATAAGTCTTTAATATCACATACAGTTACCAATAAGTAGAAAAATGTGCGACGAGTCAAAAAGTAAATAAAAAAAACTTTATTTAGCAATACTTCAAAAGGTTCACTACATACAACAGTACATCACACACAAGCATGGGAAAACTAAGCCCAAGTCTCATATCACAGGTAGTACTAAAATGGAAATACAATTAGATATTAAAAACACCAGTTCATTCAAAGCAGTACATTAAGGGTTCACCACACACAATAGTAAAAGAAAAGCAACTGTTTAAAGTATCTTCAGTTTTGCTAGAAATCATTGCTTATACTTGAAGCTATATTTGGCATTTGATCTAGCAGCCTCAAGTAATGGCTGGTTATTTCTCACAAATGAATAAAATTGCGAACAACTCATGTTAAAGTTTAGCTTGACCTGCAACTCGGCCTTCACAAGTGACACAAGCATTCTATTTCTTACATCAGTCCACGCATTCCCCATAAGTGAAAAAACCCTTTCCACAAAGCTATTGCTGGGGGGGATTGAAAGAGCAAACTGCACCAGTCTGTAAAGTGGTTTGCAGTCTGGAGCTTTACTAAAAAAAGTCACCCAGCGATCACTTACAGATGCCTCTGTCATCTGTAACAGGGCTGGCAATGCAGCAGTTAAAGTACAGTAGTCTGAGTAAAGTGCTTCAATGTCCACATCCAATTTGAAGAGGTCTGCAACTGTACGCAGTTCTGGCCAAGTTACAGGATGTTGGAGGCTGAGGACCTGCATAGCTTTAAAGGGACTATTATCATAGTCAAACCACTTCTGTAGGTAACAAAGTGCTTTACTGTAAAAATCAGAAGGTCCTACAGACCTGCTGTGTGACAGCTGGAGTAAAGTGCTGTAAGGCAGATGAAACTTTAGTACCAAATAACTGGTCATCTAGCCTTCTCTGCAACTCATCTTTTAGACTTTTCATCATGGTGTACAACTCTGGAGCAGAGAGAGTGTTACTTTCAAGTTTTGCTATAGACTTGTGGAATACCTGCAGGATGTAGTGCATGAAATGTATGTAGCACTCTGCCTCAGACACATCCCCACTGATGCCATCCTCATCGGCCTCCACAAATTTCCAGATAAGGGGGTGACAGTCCTCAGGCCCTTGACTAATAAAATAACTTTTAATAGCAGGCCAACATTCTACCAGCCTTGCCACAGCTGGGAACAAAGACAGCCACCTTGTTACAACATGTTGCATTATTTCCTTAAAGTCCTGGTTTAGGAAAGCATAGAATCCTTTCAACAGTGCCATTTTTTAGCAGATGCTGAAAACTCACTATGTATTTTCAAAACCAGAGTTTCCACATCAAACTTTGCAAGGGCCTTGCTTGCATGCTTGGCACAGTTATGTATTACATGGCATAAACAGTTTGCTGCAATGATGTGAGGCACCTCAGATTTCAAACTTTTAAAAACAGACCTGTGCTTGCCATAATTGACTGAGGCATTGTCTGCAGCATGGCTAGCAATGTTTTGTACTTTGAGTCCTTTATGCACAAGGATGTCCTTTATTCTAGTAAAGATACATTCAGAACTTTCGTTATGATCCTCATAGAAATCAAGGAGTTTCTGTTGTGTGCCATGGGTGTGAGTAAAGTACTGAATAACTAAAGGGAACATTTTTCTGTTCCCTTTATTGGATGCATCTGATCCCACTGAGAAATAGGAATTGCCAAGTTCCTGCAGAAGGAGCTCCTCTGAATGAGGTGCAAGAACATTCATGACAATACTCTCAGATTTTGTCTTCCCACAGGTGAATTTCGAAGCCAAAGTTGAATCAGGGAAGACTGTCGGTGCCAGCTTACCTCCACAATCTATGGATACATATGAGTGACCATGTTTCACTCCATGATAGACTGCTGTCACTTCAGCTGCAGTGACTTTGGAAGCTTCACTGGTTACACTACGTGGCTGAATAAACTTGGTCATTGCGAGGTTCTGCCTCTGGAGCTGAAGGCTTTGATGATGTTTGTCTGACTTCTGATGGCTTTTCAATGCCTTTTCCCCATCCCATTTTACAGTGAAAGTTGTTCCACAGGATGTGCACTTTGCCATGGCATCTGCATTTGGAACAGGTCGCACCCATGAGTAGCTTTGCTCCCACACCTTATTATAACTGCAGAAAAACCTCTTAGGAGATGCGCTTTCAGCCTCTTCTTGATGATCCATTGACCTTTTCCTGAACATGATTCCTGTAGGATCCTTGCTCAACACTACAATAAACCAAAACAGCTATTAATAGAAAATCAAAACACTTGTGACCAACACCAGTGCCTGGTGGGGCCTGTGTCAGTCAGTAGCCACTAGCCAGAGTTCACATTCACATGTGAATTTCCAGACTTTCACACCCTAGTAATACCAAGTTGGTATAGGGAAAAAAAATGAGACTCCTCATGAAAAATTACAGTGAAGGTAAAGCAATGAAAGGCAGAAGCAACTCCTGTCTGAGGGACTTGCAGCTGTTACACATGAACCTGGTGTGACAGCAGAATATGCACAGAAGGCATTCAACTGTGTGTAAAACACATGGGTCAGACACTACAGCAATGCACCAAATTAAGACCCTCTACTTTTATGTAGAACCCAGTGCAAACGTTATCCAGCCGAGTCTGAACACAAGAAAGTTCAGGCATACTGTGGACTGACAAGATAAAGATGAAATACATGGCAGCTCAGCAATCATACCCTCTGGCTACAATTGTAATAACTTGCATAAAGACAAACAGGACATAGTGTGGGCCGACACAATGATAAACATGAAATATGTAACTCAGCAATCATAATACCCTCTGGCTGCAACAGTAATAACTTGCATAATGATAAGAGACCATATGGGCAGACAAAGATGAATTCTGTAGCCCCACAATTCCAGATGCAAGACCCCATATTAAGTGCAAAGCACAGAGACCAGTCAACTTGGGGCTGGTTTCTCCCCTTTTCCACTCCAGATCCTCACCACCACCTCCTCCCACTGGCACAGTCAGAGTTGAGCATAGTGGCCAAGTGAAGACCTCGAGCACCCTATTTAACAGTGCTTTGGGCCCCTGCTAAAGCAGTTGAGACACACTTGAGGTCTGATTTATATACACAAGGGAAAAGCTGGCACAAGTTTACTAACTATGCCCCCCCTTTTCCCCTAGACTACAACATAATCAGCCAGCTACTCCTTATAAGCAACTTTAAGGCCCTAACAAAGTGTGTTCAGTCTTACTGTGCAATAGTAATAAACATTGCTAGTTTGACCAATGCCAAGGTAGTGGCCCAGTGTCACTAAATATTTAAGTCGTCTCAAAACTTAAATATCTACACAACAAAACGTTAGAAAATATCCTGTGTATATTCACTGTAACAAGCTCAAAACCACATGAGATATTTCACATTGACAGTAGGTAAACATCACGGTGATGATAGACTAGAAAATACAGTTCTACAGTCCAAGCATCCTATACAAATCATGTAATCATATATTCACTGTAACATCAAATGAGCTAAGCTTTGGTATAGACGGTATACCCTAGAAAACACAGATAAAAGGTAAACAGTTGTGATGACAAACTAGACAAAAAGCTACATTTAAGCCTCACTATACTACGAAGACTGTACACCCTAGAAAGACACCCTAGGAAGAAACACAGGTCAAGGTAAACATCACGGTGATGATAGACTAGAAAAGACAGTTCTACAGTCCAAGCATCCTATACAAATCATGTAATCATATATTCACTGTAACATCAAATGAGCTAAGCTTTGGTATAGACGGTATACCCTAGAAAACACAGATAAAAGGTAAACAGTTGTGATGACAAACTAGACAAAAAAGCTACATTTAAGCCTCACTATACTACGAAGACTGTACACCCTAGAAAGACATTCTAGGAAGAAACACAGGTCAAGGTAAACATCACGGTGATGACAGACTAGAAAGACACCCTAGGAAGAAACACAGGTCAAGGTAAACATCACGGTGATGACAGACTAGAAAGACAGATCTACAGTCCAAGCATCTTATACAAACCACAAAGTCATTATATATTCACTGCAACCAAGTCCAAAACCAGATTAGAAACTGTTCTAGTTAATCACCACATGTTGAACATCTAGATAGTTACACACATCTTGTCACCATCAATGAATGAGATAGTGCCAGCACAGCTAGTGAATTAATATAAATTTAATATTTAAAAAATTCACTAGTAGCTGTGCTGGCAATATTTCATTCCCCTTGTCACACTAATCTTTGAAAATCTACCTTAATTCCAAAGAATTAATCCATTAAAAAAATCCACTTACCTCCAGAAAAATCAGCAGCAGGGCTACTAAAACAAGCTCTATGCAGCAGAAGAGAACAGGCAGCTAAAGGGCCAACACTTTAACCATTATGCCAACCCCTCCCCTTCATACAACCCCAACTTGACTCTTCAGCTGCTCACCCTCCACACCCCTGAAGCATTATTTGACATAAAAGTTGCTAAAACTTCATAGTTAACTTACTTCTTTATAATAACACACCTGTTGAACGATACCCAGCATCTTGATGCTAGACAGATGAAAAGTACCAACATACCACAATACATAATACTTTGCGTGTTCTAGCAACTTTGGCCATATCAGAAAAGTGTATTCTTGCCATACTGTGTTATGACTGCAATTTCAATTTCACAAGTGCCCACAGAAATTAAATTTGCAAGGTGTACAAGCTGCAAGTCAAATGGAGTCTACATAACATGCACAGCCATTTAATTTGTATTTAATTATGCAAAAGAATGGTCATGCATGCCACCACAACATTCATAATCATGTTACAAACAATAAATGCAATGCATTTCCTCCCTGGCATACCATTCATCTTTCAACTGTTACCAACTTTTTTCTTCAGCGTTCTAACAACACTCTACAAAAGGAACCAAAGGATCCCACCTTTGTGCAGTTCTGTCTGCACAGATGCAGATCATACTGAGATCCCTAGCTAAATGCTACCCATCTGCTAAGTGGTGCTAAGTGTGCACAGCAACAGGACAGTACCAGCGGCCATCTGAGACTGGTACTGGAAGCTGAGGCTGCTAGGCAGCTACCTAGACTCCTAGTGGTACTCCCAATCTAGCGACAGGTTGTATTTCGCTTCTCTACATCTGTGGGTTAAGGTAGAAGTAAGACTATTTCTTAGCTATTTCCATGATACAATACATTGAATAAGATGTGGAATATACGAATAAAAAACTAACCAGCAGGGCTTCCAGGCAGCAGGCAGGGCTTCCAGGCAGGGCTTCCAGGCAGCAGGCAGGGCTTCCAGGCAGCAGGCAGGGCTTCCAGGCAGCAGGCAATCCACTGAAGACGACGTCCGACGGTCCAAGCAAGAATTTCAGATCTAAAGCTAAAGCAGCATCCAAAAGTAAAAGGTAAAAACTTAAGCTGAAGCGCCGCTTTATATTCATAAATTTTTGCGGGCTTTGCAGGGCTTTGACTACTAACTCTACGTGTTGATTGGCTGCTTGCTGCACGAGCCTCGTCTGCAGCAAGCAGCCAATCAACGAGAGTCCAAGACGGGAATGTTTTTTTTTTTTTTTTTTAATACGCGCTGACGAGCCTGACGTCGCTATTTCCGGACTCCGAGTGCGAGAACCGGAGAACCGGAGTGCCCTACTGATTTCCGGGCACTCCGGAAAAAAAACGGAGGGGTGGCAACGCTAGTTAGCAGGCAGTTGGATGGAATGAAATCATCCTAATGGCTAAAGCTGGTATTCCAGAATGATGACTTCTAATAGAGCAGGGGATTATGCAACCTGACAGAAGGTGTGTGTGTGTGTGTGTGTGTGTGTGTGTGTGTGTGTGTGTGTGTGTGTGTGTGTGTGTGTGTGTGTGTGTGTGTGTGTGTGTGTTTGTGGGTGTGGGTGTGACTGATGATGTGTTGTATATACTAATACTATGCCAATGCCATTTGCTGTAAGCCTGTAACAGTTTTATAATGTGCAAGCGGGGAAGACAAGTTCAACAAGCAGTAGAAATAGACATTATGTCTGTCTTGTACATGATAATTTATAATTTAACTTAGCAGCAGCAAAAAAAATGCACATAGTCTGCACTGCATTGTTGTAGTGGGCATTAAAACTTCATGGCTTTGGTTTGGATTAATAATTGGCTGAATATTTAGAAGTGGGGCTGAAAGAACAATAACTACAGTTAGTGGCTGATTAGAAGGATTTAGAAATGCTGAGCTGTAGGTGTTAGCACATTGACTTGGACTGGAGTAATTAGCTGCAACTAGAACCTCAGCAGCTGTAGTCATTTAATTCCTGAATGTGTTCACTTAATAAGTTAAGAATAATAAAAGTGTCCTTGGTTGTCCCTGATTTCTTCTGGATTTGTCACTGATTCTGTTGAAATTTGTCCCTGATTGTTTGAGAGCTATGGCCGGGCTGATTCATATAAAATTGCTTTTTATAACGAACTGGATATGCTGTATTTGGTCTGCCTGCTTAGGCAAAATTGTTGCCAGGAAAGCTCAGATGACTCCAGAACTCATAGTAAATCCTGTTTCAGACTTGCAGCACTTCGATCTAATGCTCGCTGCACCATTATTCTGAAGGTTTTCAAGCTAAGAGTGAAAAAGCATGCATTATATAGAGCACGTACTGAAAAAGGAATAACCATTTACAACAGACTGATTTTATACATCACCTTACAGTCTGCTGTAAATGGTTATTCCTTTTTCAGTATGTGCTCTATATAAAAACTCATGCTTTTTCACGGTTAGTACTTTATCCCACACATCTAATAATCCCATTTCATCTGAAGTTCTGCATATAGACAAAGTCATCACTTACTGGTGCTTTTCATTTCATTTATTTTTTACATTAAATCGATGGCTGTTTTAGGGGAGTACATTCTCTGTACCATTGTAGACTCCTTCTTTCCTTCAATATGGCTGTTTGCTGTAATGATTTGATAGCATATTACAACCCCCATCTCTTCCACTTCCTCTCCCTAGTCCTGTGAGTGGAAGACTTGGCAGGACACTCGAAAAATTAATTATAACAAAACAGAAGGGAAATTGTGATAATAAACCTGTCCATGTGTTTACTTGTATGACATGAAGATGGTTAATATAAGGAGGTACTGGTGCATATATTACAAGCAGATTTGAAGTTAAGTGTTTTAGAGTCCACTAAAGGTCCTATGTAGAAAAAGAAAGTGCTTATAATTATTTAGCACATGGATTTGGATATCATATTAATTTTATGTAATGTACTCAAATAAAATGCAAAAATGTGTTAATGCATTTTAACAGGACAAGTTGTTGACATAAATGGAAAGATGTTAAGGATTAGACTGACGTGTGTGTGTCTGTGTACAGATTTTTGCAGAATATCCAGATTTTCATTAAAGATTGAAGTTAGAAATGACAGATGTTTGAGTTTCTGATTTCATACTAATGCAAGACCTACTACTTTATTAACTTTCTAAATTTGTAAGAGCAATATTTAAAATGTGTCCTTATTTTGGGACCTTTGTCCTACTTTTATTTATGGCTTTATCCAGATTTCTTGCTCTGAGGTTGAGAGTATGACAATGTGTCAGGGCCATCACAGTGAGCTAGAGACATTTCAAATTGTGACATACTTGTTGCACCCCAATCCCCCACATAGTGAATCTGGATGTGTCCAAGCAAGGCAAGGAGCACTTATGCAGTGTAAGTGTGCAGAGTATCCCCCATCCAAGGTAGACACAAGTACTGCAGTGGCTTTTCATCTGTCCTTGATTTTGCAGAATGTCTGGTTTTCCGTCATATTTTTATACTGTTGATTTATGCTTTTTCTTATTCAGAAAATGCATGTCGTTGCAGTGCCTGTTGCTTTGTGTTTAAGTAGCAATGCTTTAATGACCATCAGGTAAGCTTGTCTGAGACTGTAAGATGCAAGTAAGCTTTAATAAGCATACTGTTAAAGAATTACCAACATTGAAAGCCTTTTTGTTGTTGCCATGCAGAGAAAATTTATATAACTGGATAGCATGTAAGCCTTAGGTATTGAAATGCATATGACAGTATTTGTAATAAAGGACAGGATTACAGTATTTTCAGAAGCTCATTACATTTGTTAGAGATTGCAGTCATCTTTGCAGGCTTTACCTGTAAACTAAACAGAATGTCAGTCTATAATGTGTGGTCCATAACCTGTGCAGTAATCCTTTAAGCAATTTATCTTGGTCTTGTTTCTTGTTTGCTGTTCATTTTTTACTTTGATCATGTTTTCCCCATGAAACAAGTAGGTAGTCATTGTCAGGCAGCAGGTCTTTTTTGGATAAGAAACATTTTTACAAGTGGGGGTATCGCAGAGATAGCTACTTTCAGCATGTTACTTGGTACTTTTATAAAGCTGAATATAAATTATAAACCAAAAGGTTCTGAACCAGCAGGTGTAAAACTCCAAAGGTTTATTAGGAAATATAAAAGTAAAGCGCTTTTCGTCTCCCTTAGTAGGAAGACTTCTTCGTTTTACACCTGCTGGTTCGGAACCTTTTGGTTTGTTTTTTGACAGTTTGTTTTTCTTCAGTTTTTGAATATAAATTATAATTAGAACTGCAGTGCAAGGAGAAGTGGTTTGAGTTGAGTACTGCTTGCTTTTTCATACTTGAGTTTGAGTGGCAATCCAGTAATCTATTTAAAAGTAGTTTATTTTTTCATGCCTAGAAATTTTTTTGTTTCCATCTAGATATTAAGTAAGCTGTCATGTAGCCAATGCGTTGAAATATTTTTTTTCTTCTACAATTCCTTTTGTCTTGATTGGACTTTCATAATGATGGTTTGGCAGTGGCACTCAGGGCAGCGTATTTAAAGTCCTAGTTTTTGCGTTTTATAGCATAGCCCCACCCCTTTCTAGTTGGCCCCACCCATTCAGCTGTCTTCTGCAGCCCTCCTTTGATTTGAAGTCACCAGCTGCCACTGATAAACAGCTTATTGGGTTAATGGCAACACAAAATAGCAGTTGACAAACAAAAAATGCAGGACAAAGCATTTCAAGCAACCAGGAAATCTTTAGCTATTCAGCTCTTTATTAGGGTTAAAACCAGAATGTAGTGCCACACTGAAAGAAAAATGAAGTTACGCACTTTTCGTCTGGTGCAATAACCAAACTTCTTCAGACAAGTTACAGCAGGCACAAAGGCAGTTTATATATATATATATATATATATATATATATATATATATATATATATATATATATATATACACACATACACACACAGCAGAACACACTTCCCTCCGCCCCCTAATTAAACAATGAACTCATACAAAAACAATTAATTCTATACATAAAATGCAATTTGGAAAATCAGTTTAAAAATCATTCTTTAAAACCAGTTAGTTCATACTAATATTACAAACCATACCACATCTACTACCATAATTGTGGCAACTATTAGTTAGAAAACATGAAACAAAATACCTGATTTACTAGGAACTTAAAAGACAAAAATCAAAAATTCACTAATCAAAAGTGTATTTAAAATTCAGATCTTGTATTATTCTGCATCTACACTACAGTAAAAGTTGCCACCTTGTGAAAATTAAACCACTTAATATATTAAATTAGCCATGATTATCAAACTGGTATAAAGTCAACAATTGTAAAGTGAGTAACCCATATAGCACAACTCAAAAACATTCACATACATAATCATAACAGGGGAAAAAAGAAAGAAAAAACATATATAAATAAATATATGTTATCTATTCAGGCTTTTCAATTTCAGTAAACATTGAATGGAACACCTATCATTAATACCAGGATATGGCACGCATCTAAGCACATCTGCCACATTAATTCTCTTTTTTTCTAGTAGTAAAGATCTTGGGCCTCCCCTTACATCTCCAGCTGTTCCTTTTGCTTTGTTTCCAATGTTCTATAAATCCTTTTTAGCCCTCAATAAATTGGTTGTTTTTCCTGTTTATTTTATATTTAACTGCATACTTTCTATGCTTTTCTGCATTTGTTGACATATTGTGTATTACTTGAAACAGTGTGTGATAACTCATAGATTCATAGGTTTATAGGCAGGTACTAGGCTATTGGCCCTAGGGCCTATATAAGCCTAGCCAAATGGAACCCTGGCTTTCGCCACCCAGGAATATTATTTTCCTGTGCCCCTGTCAAGCAGAGTCACAGAAGTGATCCCCGGGGTGAATTTCCTATCTCCCATCCAATCATCAAGATTTTTCTTGAAGAGTGCTAATGAGGAGCTTTGTTTGATAGGTAGTTTGTTCCAGAGTATGGGAAGCCTCTGGGAAAGGAATCTATTCCTCCAGCATGTTCTGCTTATAGTGGTGACAAGGTTTAGGTCCCTAGAGCATGTAGCTCGGAGGGATTAGGATTTCTTTAAGTGGAGCATGTCCAACAGCTCTGGGTTTGACATAGCTTTGTATGTTAGGCAGAGATCGCCTCTGAGTAGGCGATATGCGACGGAGTAAAGCTGGAGTTGTTTGAGACAGTCTGCATAGGGCATCTGTTTGAGGCTAGTAATCCTCTTTGTGAGGTATTTCTGCAGCCTTTCCAGTTGTTGTAGATGTCTTGTGAGGTACATACCAAAAGGGGCATACTCTATAATGGGTCTAATGAGTGATGAGTAGAGGGGAACAATGACCTCTTTTTTCCTGGATGAGAAACCTTTTTTGATGAAGTGTGCCAAGTAGAAGGATTTCCTGACTACTGTGGTGATGTAATTACCAAAGGAGAGACTACTGTCCACCTGTGTCCCAAGGTCTCTTATCACACTTTTGGTGTTAAGTAGACTACCGCCTATGTGGTAGTTCATTGGTACAGAGTTTTTACCAAAAGGGATGACAATGTACTTTTTGGCATTGAGCTTCAGGCCATGACTTTGACACCAGGCATCTGTCTCAGTGAGGCCCTTTTGTAGGATGTCCACATCGTTGGGAGTTTTGATTATGGCTCCTAGTTTGCAGTCATCTGTGAACTCAAATACGTTTCAATATTGTGTGGTGCTTTCATTGCATCTATCTTTACAAGAGTTTTTATGATATGTTACCTTTTCTGTATTGTTCTTACATTGGTACTTCTTGTCTTAGTTGCTTTATCGTTTTCTTGGTTTGATGCTTCCATAGAGGAATTCTGTTTGCTCTTGTCCTTTCCTTTGTTGTTCTATATTTTAGTGGTAACACTTTATTTATTATTCATTTATCTGCACAATAGCATATCATATTTTTTCTGCTATATTAAATTACTTTCTTTTAATAGACCCAATTACTGTGTTCATCTGTTTTACCAGTCTTCTAACATTTTGGGCCTTACTTACATTCTGCAGTCTATTTTATCTGTCTTAATATATTTATCTGTCTCTGTATCTCTCTCTATTGAATCAAGCAGGTCTTCCCTTAAATCCCTTTCTTCTGGGTGAAGAACTACATTTTTGCCCCCTGTTCCTAGCTCTTTCCCTTGCTGTGCATTTCTAACCATAAATGTTTTGTGAGCCTCCTACAGAAGGTTCCAGAACACTTCTTCAGATGCATCCTGCTCAATTCCTAGTTCCTTCAACTGAGAAGAAGAATAATTATTATTTATTTAGTTACTTATTGCATTTGTTTACTGGGATAGTCCAAATGGACAGGAAAATATGCCCCTTTTCAGCAAAGGGCAGGGAAGAAAGGTCCACAGTAATGATAATTATACTTAAATCAGTAAAACAAAAAGAACACAGATTACAGTACATAATACAACAATTCAAACAGAACAGAACTGTTTTGTATGTAGTATAGAAAATATATAAATACACAAGAATACAAACAATATAATAACTTTTTTAATTGGCAGGGGAGAGAGAGCAGATTAGTATAAAGGGAAGGTAGAGTATATGTAGATAGAAGAGGGCAGATGAAGAGGTGAGATAAAAGAAAAAAGATGATAGTGTAACATTAGTTGTGTAGCAGGAAGTAAGAGAGTAGAGAGATGAGTTATGTATTTGGAGAGAGAGGCTGTATAAAGTATGTAGATGAGAGTATAGTAGATATAGAGCAAGTGGAGAGTAAGAAATAGAATAGTAATAATGTATGGAACTTAACTAATTAATTTGTTCAATGGAATAAACTGCAGATGGAATTTTAATTATTTATCAGTAGCCAACCTTACGGGAAGGAGTTAACTGGGAGAGGAATATGAACATGGCCTTAGGTCAAGGAGGTATTGCTTTTATTGTAGCTTAATGGATTTTGTACGTTTGACTTATCTGAGAGCTAGAGAGATGTTTTCCAGATTTTTGAGAGATGGCAAGAGTACAAGGATTTGGGTACAGTCAATAGTATTTTGTTAATAGATTTCAGAGGTCTATCAATGGTGTACTGCTGAAGTAAATTATTTTGGCTGGAGCATTTTTCCTGATAATATATAAAGTTGTGGGTAATTGCTAATTGTAAGTGAAGCTAATAATTATCTCAGCTCTCTCTAATGTAAGTGTTTAAGTGATAGTCAGTGGTGGGTCCTGTAGTGGTGGTGGTTAGTAGCAATTTTTCCTACTTTCTTATAACATTGTTCAAGTGATGAAAGACCAGTAGATTGTTGGTTGATGAGTATGGCAACTGTATACGTAAGTATTATAATTGAGTCATATGCATCCTGAAAGATGAAAATATGTTTGGGTGCAGTGTATAAATCTTTGATGACAATGTAGAAAAGCAAAGAAACTTGAATTGATCCTTGGAGGACACCATCTGTTAGTGAGAGAAATGGAGATATGTCAATTTGCGATTTTACTCCCTGCATTCTATTTGAGAGGTAGCTATTAATCCAGGAGAGAGGCAATATTTTGATTTCTAATGAAAACAATTTGACAGTGTTGTGTGAGAAACCATATCAAATGCCTTGGAGAAATCAAGGAATACTACTGACACTGGGAAATCTCTATTTCTACTGTGCTATACTGATGTGATAAAGTTCACAAGGGGTGTTGTACTGCTTCAGTGGGGAAGGAAACCATGTTGTAATGGGGATGGAAGTTTGAAGTCAGAAGTGAAGGACCTAAGTTTCAATACATTTCTGATGTACCTTAGACAGTAGAGGTAAGGTGGCTATGGGCTATAATCATATATGCATTGGAGTTTTTACCTTTATGTATTAGATACGAGGTAGGAGTTTTCCACAGAAAGAGACCATAGCATTCCTTAAAGGAACAATTTATTAAGATGGAATCTGGGTAGGCAAAATGCACCTTCAACTATTTTGATATACTTTGTAGGTAGGTCATCAGGCATAAGAGTAGGAGGTTTTAAGTGATGGAGTAGTTTCCTAATATTGAAAGTAGGAATGAGTAGGAATGAGAAGGTTTTTGAGTTTTCTTTGACTTTTTAGGGAAATGTAGTAACAGGGGGCATGAAATTAATGAGAGAGGTCACTGTTTAATAAAGTGGGAGTTAGGTTGGCGATATTGTTTTTTGAGTGTTTGTGGATTTAGAAGTTTGTATAGTCTGGCCATGATTTAGTAACTGGTTGATGGGTGGCAAGAAAGCTTTATGATTATTCTAATCTGTACTCTTTAGTTTTATGTAGAATTTCTTTTTGCTATATCTGATCTTATTTTTAGCAGAATTTCTAAGATATTTATATAGCTGACAATTAGAAAACATTATTATCCATGCACTGTTTCTAGTCTTCATTAGCTCTTTAGTTTCTTTTGAGACCCAGGGTGCTAGATTTGTTTTGATTCTTTTAATTCTGTTGGGAGCATGAGCATGTAGTATGTTTAAGAATCTTGAATGAAACAGGATTACTGATTCATCTATCTGGACTGCTTCTAACATCTTCCAGTTCACAGCTTTTAAATTGTAGATAGATGAGTCAAACTGAAGGATGGCTGTAGTGTTGATGTTTTTGTATAAAGTATTGTCTCTTATAGCACAGTTAGATAAATGGTTACTTAAGATGTCAGGAAGGGAGCAAGCTGTTGTAAAATGGGGGGGGGTATTTGTTAATATCCAATCAATAGTGGTTGCCCTGTTGGTTGCTTTGTTATATCTAATAAGGGTATAGATTAGTTGAGTGTAGACATATATATTTATGAAATGGTTGGTGGTGTCAGTGCCTGTGGATTGTCAGCCTATTTCAAGAAGAGGTCCAAGAATGAAAATTTGCGTATAAAATTGAAAGAATACTGGAAGTCAATTAATGATTTTTTGCAGGCTCTTTTTACAGATAATTTCATTATTTCTAAATCTCTTATATTATTCAACACACCTGTACCTCAAAGTGTTAAAAAGGTTAAGCTTCCCTTGCTATGGTCTATTCTAGCAGTGGCTAGGAAAATAATAACTAGAAATTGGATTTCAGATACACCTCCTTTTTTCAATGAATTTAAAAATGTTATGAATATAGTGTGCCATATGGAAATAAACACAATTAGGACAAGAACAAATAGAAAAACATCTTATTATATTGTATGGGATAATTTACAAAATTTGTTAAAAAAATTTTAATTTCAATAACATGGTATTTTAGTTTAATTAATTGATCTGATTGTAGTGGATTTCTTTGTAAATACTTTAGTTGTTTTGTTGAATATTATAATAATACCTATTTTTAATTACTTGCATAAAATTGTTATGATATTTCTCTTATATGTTAAAACAATAAACCTGTTCTGAAAAAAAAAAGAATGAAAATTTGCAGTAGTATCTTCATTCTTGCCAGGAGGTATGTAAATTCCTATTACACAGTATTTTTAATGCATTAAGTTTGAAGAAGGATACGAGATTCTTCGCATTGTTGCATGTGGAAATGCTAAAGTAAGAGAGAGAGTGAGAAACATGACAAGAGTTGGAGATTATGCCCACCCTCCTCCTATTTTAATTGGTTCTGTATTGGCTTAGTATGTTATAAACTGGTGATAATGTGTCTACATCTTTAATTTCTTGCCTTAGCCATGTGTTTATGATTATCAGGATGTCTGGGCTATATTGAGCTATCCAGGTATGTACAACTGGAAAATTTATTACAAATGCTTCTTAGGTTATTGACATAGATATGCAACATGTTGGGTTTTTCTTGATCAAGTCTGTAGTGGGAGGATGAGTATTGCAGGAGTGGGTGGTATTATGATATAGGTTTAGTGGTCCTAGGAGTGGATGACTGTAACTGCATAGTGGTAGGTGCCAGATCTTATGGAGATTGAAGAGGGGTCATTCACATTTTGGTTTTAATCTTATGCCCATCTTAATAGTGATAGTTTGTGAGTGACATAGTTGCTTTTTGAAAAGATGAATGGTTTCTGTTGTGGGGAGACATGGATCTATAGGGAACAGTTAGTGAGTAATGTTTGTGGAATGTATCTGTGACTAGTAGGGATTTTTTTTAATTTTTCAGAAAACAGTATTGGTAGTAAGTGGGGTATGCTAAAGATATCAGGGATATTAATACTAGTAGCTGAGTACGTAGCATTATGGCATGACTAAGCATTTGTTAAAGGAGATGAGAGACACTGCCAATTGGTGTTGAAGGGAGTATGAGAATGACATGTATAGAAGACAGAATAAGCTTGACTGGGCTAATGGATAGTGATGAAATGATATAGTAGTGTTATCAGTTGCAGTATGCAGGAACGGTACAGACAGTCAGTTACTGGGGAGTGGGAGGTATGATGGATTATAGCTAGGGTCCGAGAGGGATATAACTTCAATGAAATTGGGTTGCATTTAATTGGCTGTGGAATGGAGTAAAATATTAATTAGAAGAGGATTAAGATGGAAGAAAAGTGATAAAAGTGTTACTTTGGAGGAAGAAGTGCAGGGATTACTGGGACTAGGAAATATGTATGAAGCTGGGATTGGTTGATATTAGATAAAAGGAATGGAATTATGTGCTTCAATCAAAAGTAAGCAAGGGTGTGTGGGAATTTTAGGTAGGGTCGGGTAGCTTAGAAAGAATAACCAAGATTGTGGGAAAATAGAGAGAGTTCAGCCTTGTAGGACCTCATGCACTGCTGAAAATAATGTATAAAGCAATCAGTCTAACAGGTATTTCCACTTGTTACATTGTCTTGATGGAAAGCAGTTAGAGGTAGGTAGCAGGAGGGTGAAAGAGGTGGCATTTACGTATGTTGTCTGTTTTATGCTAGGATAGGAGGTAATGATATAGAAATGCAAAAGAGACAAATCTCTATTAAGGTTATTAATGAGGGAATTATCCCCTAATTCTGGGATGTGTGTTGTCAATCATCACTTTCACCCATGTGCCAGCCTATGGCAACTGCAAAGAATTGTTTTATATAATGCATAAACATAGAAACAAACACTGATTTATTTATAGAAACTGTTGACTAGTCATAACTTCACTTAGTGCATAGTGGATTGTGCTCATTCATAGTTGCTATGGTAAAATCAGCTTTCTTAACCTGTGATATAAGGAAGCCAGAGATGATATAAATGGCAGAGAGACTGAAATGTAAACAAATAAAAGATTTTAAATTAATTAGGAGTTTCTATGCATATTTAGATTAAGAAAAAATATTATAAGAAAAATACTGAGGAAGACAGTAACAAACTAATGAGATTGATATACCTTTTTTCAGGCTAGCAGCTGGGAAAGGGCAGTAGGTGACAAGCAGCAGTGTAGACACACCCCTGGATTCTCAAAAGAGTGCAAGATTGATGCAGGAGCTCAAGCAGGCAATATGTCTGCCGTGCTATCCAGGAACAGCCTGCAGGGGCATGCACGAGCGCTCCTGCACTAATCCTGCACGGACTAAGCCCTGGTATGAAAATCACTTCATTTGCATGTGAAATCCATGAGGTGATATTGCAATCCAGGAAGCTTGCAACAGTCCGTGCAAAACTAGTGCTATCTGCAGAAATGTACTCGGTTAGTAACCAAGTACATTTCTGCAAAATCCAAAACGGAGCCATGACAGCTCCAAATAAAGGCTGCATATCATGTAGTAAGCATGCCAATGGCCAAGTATAAGTCCATTGGCATTGCCAACATAAAAGAAATACAAAAATCAACTTATTTTTTTATCTGATCTCAGCTGTTTAAGCATAGGGCAGCAGCGAGCAAACGGGATCGGGGGTGAAATAATAAAATAAACCCAAAATAAGCAGTCGAACTAAGATCACTATTCTGCCATGCAAGTCAATGGCAAGCAGAAGATAACCTGGCCAATGAGTAGTGGTTGCTAAGGGGGAAAGCTCAGTGTGAGGCATGTAACCATTAGCAGGCAATCCTATGCAAATAAGGGGAAGGATACTGAATCCCAGTTTCCCCAACATGTGAGTCGGGTTCCAACAGTGTAGGAGTAGGAATAGCCTGGTGCAAGCCTAGGGGTTAGGTGACATCATGAGGGGGGGGTGTCAGGCATATTGTAAGCGGATTGGAGCCCTGTTGTTTGGGTTTGCTCTTAGCTTAGCACAGCTAAGCTAGGGTTGTGTGTCTAAACTTAGCACTCTTTGCAAAGCCTAAGCGGGTGTGTGTGCCATGCTCTGGGTTTTACAGGAAGAAAACAGATGTTAAAGCAGGAAATAGTAGCAGTGTGCACATTTGAGAACTCTATTTGCGCTGCGTGCACATGGGCTTAAACAGGAAGGCAATGGGAAGGGTTAACAGCAGAATGAAGGTAACCAAGGAGAGCTAGCTTAGCTAGCAGGTGAAATGTATCACAATCAGCCATTTACACAGGCAGCAGGCCAGCCGAGCCCAGAACACTACTATAAACTAAGCAAATACCTTCACCTCTGGTTTTTCTCACACTCTACACCACCGGTGTAAACAAGCGGGGAACTTTTAGCACTCACAACAGCAAAATGATAGGGGCTGCACTAGCTATCTTACAACTTGTGGAAGAGGCTGAGGGTGGTGAGGATATGAATGCTGTCGACCAACCCACAGTGAGGAGATGGAGAAGAGTGTACAGACCCAGGGTAACCTACCATGGGCTACATGAGCTGGAGATAGTGAAGTGCTATAGGGTGTACAGGGACCTCCTACAGCAAATTGTTGAGCTGTGCTGGCCACGCCTGACACATAGAACTAACAGAGGGGAACCCATCCCAGTGGATACCAAGGTATGTGTAGGCCTATGAATACTAGCTACAGGTATCTTCCAAAGGCCAACTGGGGATATGATTGGGATTTCAGAGGCATCAGCATCCAGGGTACTCCACCAGTTCCTGGATGCCATGTCAGCACATGTCGGTGAGCATGTATATTTCTCCAACACCAGTGAGGCATTGGCCAGCAATATGCAACTGTCCCACCAAATAGCAGAATACACTGAGGTAGTGGGTGCTATAGTCTGCATGCATATACACATCAAAGCACCATCTGGTGAGTGGGGTAGGGTCTACATCAACCACAAGGACTTCCCCTCCATCAACTATCAGGTCATGTGCAATGCCCAGGGCATAATAATGAATGTGTGTGCTGTTCCCACATCTGGAATCTGACACAGCTGTTTCAGAGATTTGCCAATGGGGACATCCCTCACAGTCACCTAGTGGGGGATGCTGGATATGCACTGGAGCCATGGCTGATGACACCCACCAGAAGTGCACACACACACACCTGAACAAGAACTCCATAATGAGGCACACACACAGACCAGAATTATAGTAGAGCATGTGTTTGAGATGCTCAAGTCATGGTTCCAGTGCCTGGACACATCTGGTGGAGTCTTGCAGTAGTCGCCAGCTACATGTACCCAAATTTTCCTTGTATGTGCCATGCTACATAATATGATCATGCAGAAACAGCTGCATGGGGCAGGGCCACACCTCCCCCCCACCATTGCCAAGGCCTGCACAGGCACAAAGTGACTCAGAGGAGGAACAACCTGAGCCTGCCCCAGTAGGCAGAAGGAGGCATGCCCATTATGCCCTGGCCTTAGCAAAGAGGCAACACATAGCACATACACTGACACAGGTGGGACCCAGGGAATAACACCTCTCTATGACTCTCACATACAGTAAAAGGGATGCTAAATAGTATACTACCTGTGCCTGACCATGTGTAGGGAGTGTAATATGTGCATCCAACATAGGCAGCCCTGCAGCACCACCCTCAATATTGGGACACCTCCAAGGTAAATGACTCACACGTGCCACTCAGGGGGGTCACATACCCAACAACAGTCACAGCCAGCAGGACAGGTGTAGACAAACAAAAACAAAGGCTGTGCTATGGCCTCTGAATGAGGCCTATGGGTAAGCCCCCAAGGTGTACACAGACAGACTACAGCAGGTCAGGCAGTGGGATGTCACTTCTGAAGGGTAGGAAGTCAGAAACTAATATGTAGGAAATTAAAAGCTAAGATCTGTAGTACACTGGTATGCCTCTAGCCAGCATGATAGGTAAGACTACAGACTGAAATGGTGTACCCGACATACTAGTACAGTCCTAGCAAATGTGTACAATTGTCAGGTGTGCCCCCCCATCTGAAGCAGAAATGTAGTCACAGTCAGGTGTGCCCTCCCAATCCTGTGTAGAAATGTAGAAATAGTCAGGTGTGCCATGCCATCCTACGTAAAAATATAATAACAGTCAGGTGTGCCCCCCAATCCTATGTAGAAATGTAAAAATATTCAGGTGTGCCCCCCTTCCTATGTAGAAATATAGTAACAGTCAGATGTGCACCCCCATAATCCTGTGTAGAAATGTAGAAATAGTCAGGTGTGCCCCCCATCCTATGCAGAAATGTAGTAACAGTACATGCCAAATGATCGACGGATACCCTGCAAAGACAGAATGCTACCTGTAGGTGTACAACACAAAGGTCAGTACTGCAGTACAAACTACCTGGACTCGAGCCACACATTCAGTACAGATTACTATACTGGGCATCCCCACATACTTAAACACATGAAGGCCACGTCTGCAAACACCAGTGGACCAGACATATCTGGCAGCTGCAGATGTTAATGCAGACACTCCTTAGTATGCACCACACATGCTTTGCACACACAGTGGATAGGAATACAGGCATATATGTAAGGAAAACACACAATAATAAGCCAAAGGTAGACATACATACAAGGAGCCATCCAGGGCTCTCCCAACCAGCACACAGCCAAAGAGCCACAACCACACAAGGGTCTGATGTCACACACTGCAGAAACTAGCCACCAGTATCTGTCAGCATTACAAAGTATGTGGTGCACGTGCCAGTTATGCAACATGACTGTTCAAGGAAGTAGTCATCTAGCAGCTGTATACATGTACCTGTGGAATATGACCCAGGTTATGCCCACATTTGGCATGTCAACCCCTAGATGAATGGATTATGGCCCATGCACACACACTGCCCTTCCCATAGCCCAAGTATGACAAGCCTGCTGAGGACATCTATTGTGAAATACACCTTTGGGAGAATTGCATCCCCATAATTTCTGTGCAGCATCCCATAACTGTGTACTGCTGTAGTGTGATAAAATAGTTAGGTAGGAGTTCAATTCCCAGGCATGGCAACTGTATGTGTATCTGTGTAGAGAGCAATGGTTTTAGGGTAGTCACACTCCCTGCAATTCAAATGCTCATCTTTGGCAAGGCTGCTGATATCATCCACCTAGAAATACACCTCTGGGAAGCTGTAACTTAGTAATCTCCATAGCACATCCTGTAACTGTGCACTGCTGTAGTGTGATAAATTAGGTCGGTAGCTGTTCTAATCCCAAGTGTGTGTCTGTCTGTGTAGTGAGCAATGTTTTTTAGGGTAGTCACACTCCCTACAATTCAAATGCTCATCTTTAGCAAGGCTGCTGATGTCATCCACCTAAAAATACACCTCTGGGAAGGATGTAGCGCAGTAATCTCCATAGCGCATGCCATAACTGTGTACTGATGTAGTGTGATATTGACCCCTGTTAGGGGTTCTATACCCACACATGTTGTCTGTGGATTTTTTGTGTGTGTTTCAATGTCTGTGTGGGGAGCAATGCATTTTAGGCTAGTCACACTCAGTACATGTCCAATAGCCTACTTTGGCAGACCTGCTGATGTCATCCAATG